>NC_081407.1:224490780-224793280 GCF_030272615.1 Cryptomeria japonica | reverse complement strand
ATTATGTCATAATAAGACCTATTATGTTATAATATGACCTATTATATAATAATAGGACCTATTTTGAAATAATAGGACCTATTACATGTCATAATAGGTCCTATTATGTCATTATAGCTCCTATAATGACATAATATGACCTATTATGACATAATATCTCCTATTATGACATAATATGACCTATTATGACATAATATCTCCTATTATGACATAATATGACCTATTATGACATAACAAGGATCCTATTATCACACAATAAGTCCTATTGTTTGAGAATCAGGCATACTAATGGATCTTAAGGGGTCTTAAGGACCGTACATATATACATGTATATGTATATATATATGTATATGTATATTTATATATATGCATACATATACATATACATATACATATACATATACATATACATATACGTATATATATATATATATATATATATATATATGTATATATATATATATATATATATATATATATATATATATATATATATATATATATATATATATATATTGTAGACACCTAAAAATGTCTCATTGATTATGTACTAATTATTTCAATTTCAATTCTATCATAGTTTAATCATTTAACCATTTTCTAATGTTAATTAAATATTAATTATTCCTAAAAAGAAAGAATTAAAAATGTGAATAGCAGATGTATTTGCGAAACGCACATTCATTTCTGCAAAACCCTCGGAACATCCTCGAAAGCAGGGGAGGAATAATGGGGAATGGCAGAGAGGAATTAATTTACAAAAGGTCCATAAAAATGTCATGGGCACCTTAAATAGATTTGCAGCTCTGAATACCTCTCAATCATGCACCACGGGAGAAAATTTGATTAATTTATAGCTTAAAGATATATGCAAAAGGGTTGTCAGGGTTCCAAGGGGTCCCCTATTCAGCCAGAGAAACATAGGTGATTCTCCCTCAATTATTTCAGTGAAGCCAGTTTGGAGTAGGACACAATGGAAACCTTGGGCATGATTAAAAAAATAGGAAAATTCTTTAACACAGAAGAGAGGGGAATTTCTTACCATCTCGAAGGCTTCTCAGGATAAATGTTACCCTAACAATGGCAATGTTTCATATTTAACACACATCCATGCAGAGAGATTCTCTCGAGACCAAAATGATGTTGCTTCAGGGGATAACAAAATAAAATTACGGTTAAGAATACCCATGTCGACAAGCTCAAAGTCAATAGTCCAAACCTGATGCAAGGAAGGATATAACCATAAACAAAGCTCAAACAACACTCAGAAGTTGTTGTGCAATAGCATGGATAACATAGTGATAATAAGCAACGAACACACAAATGAATTGTGGGATCGTTACAATGAACTTGGGCTCTTTGGCAAATGGTTTGGATTTGGAGCATTGACATCTATTGTCCTCCATTGGTTGAAGACCGCCATGAAAAACCAGATAAGTATTACTTGTTTGGAAGATGATTTTATTTTTATTAAATAAAATTCATGTGAACTTAAAAATTATTTACTTAGGAATAATCACAGATTCTTTAAAGGTTATTGTTTCAAATTTTTTAATTGAAAACCTAATTTCTCGCCCAAATATTTTGAAAAGCTTAGGGTGCCTAAATGGATTTGGCTCCCTAAAATACCAATAGAATTGATCCACAATCATACCCTCTGACATAAAATATTAGCCAGCATTGAGATAGACAAGCAGAAATTAGAACCCATCAAAGTCATTACAAACCACTCGATATACCAGATTCAACCAGAGATCTTCATGGGTGATATCACAACCAAGGAAGTTATCTTCCCTGTTGAGAATATTGAGAGAAAAAGTATTAAGACAAAAAAATATCTTGGAGCTAATAAGGGTATAAACACAAACTTCAACCCAAAAAGAGGATTTGTGTTTCATAAACAAAACCCTAGGGCTAAGGAACTAGTAGACAATCAAAAAATGGTAGAATATGTAAAAGATAAAATAGAGATAGAAAATAGCGATAACATCCCTAAAGAACTAGTGATTGAAGAAATAGGGAAAGATATAGAGAACAAAGAAATCTCTAAGAAAGAAGCAATTTCATTAGTAAACAATGAATCAAGGGAAAAGAGCGAAGATAATGGAAAATAATACAGCTCCTTGATGAATGGAGTAAATATTGATAATCAAGAGGAAACAATAGGAGATATCGAGAATAAGGAGGATAAAAATGAGGAATCAAAAAACCATCCCACACCACACACAATAGAGAAGGCAAAATGCCCCCCCCAAAAAAAGAAGAAGAACAAAAAAGGGAAAACAAATGAAAAAGGAAAAAGTAAAAACAAAACAAAACTCTAGTAATAACAACAATGAAAAGGATATAGAAAGGGAAGAAAGGATGGAAAGAGAAAACAAATTTATCCTTGAGTATGTTGGCAATAAAGTTACAAATGACCTCATTGAGCTATTCATAAATGAAATAGCAGATGAGGAAGAACTGGCATTACAAAAACTATTGTTAGCAAGAAAATTATTCAAACTTAATGTAACCAAGGAAGAATTACAGGACCATAAATATGATGTAGAAATGGATAAGATGGACAACCTGGGGATAGCTAAAATCATAAAAACATGCTCACCCCCGGATTTTGCTACTGAATTAAAAAAGAGAGGGAGAAAATCAATTGCGGAATTATTAATCAAAGCAGGATGCACTACTGGCCAAATTAAAATCACAAACCTTTTTTAGGCAGGGAAGGGGAAGGACCTTCCCATGGTGTTATGAAACTCCTTACTTGGAATGTTAGGGGCCTGAATGCCCCTAACAAGAAACATATCTTTAAACGTTGCATAGCTAAATTCAATCCAGAAATATTCTTAATACAAGAAACTAAATTAAAGAACAATGAGATGACAAACTTCAACAAAAAAATAGGTATCAGAGAAATAGAAGGACAAAATGCTTGTGGAGCCTCAGAAGGATTGGCCATCATATGGGATCCTAGGCTAATATCCTTTAAATTAATTAGCAAAAGACCAAACTGGATGTGTGGCTGGGTTATAAGCATTAAAAACACTTAAAATTTATTATAATTAATGTCTATGGACCTATACAAACACAAGCAAAAAGACAAGTGTGGAATGAAATTGAGGAATTATTTTCAAGTGACATGGATCAAATATACATAATAGGTGGGGATTTCAATGACATCTTAGATTCGAATGAAAAATGGGGGGGCTAATAAAAAAATTTCCCAAACAAGTCAAGACTTCAAAGAATGGACACATAAGTGTAACTTGATGGAATTCAAGACAAAAAATGAACCCTTTACTTGGAATAATAGAAGACAAGGTTTCTACAACATTACAAAAAAACTGGATAGATTCTTCCTATGTGGGAATCTCACATAGCCTTATGAGTCCTCAGTTCTCCCGTTCTCAGGATCGGACCATTTCCCGATCCAATTGACCATACCAGAGAAACTAAAGCGAACCAAAGCCCCCTTTTTCTTTGAAATAATGTGGCTAAGGGATGAAAATCTAATACAACTAATAGAAAAATGGTGGAATGAAACAGAAGTTATAGGCTCCAAAACTTTCAAAGTAGTTACCAAATTAAAACAGATAAAGCAACAATTAACAATATGGAACAAAATGCACTTTGGAAACATCTTCACACAAAAAAAAGAAAATTGACATAGAAATGGAAAGAACTAATGAAGAGGTAATTAAGCATGGGATGGATAACATAAGCTTTATCAAAAGGAAAAAACCAATTTGGCCCAATATGAGGAAATCCTTGCAAGAGAAGAAATACATTGGAAACAAAAATCTAGGGAACATTGGTTTGAAGTTGGGGATAGAAATACAAGATTCTTCCACAACAACACAAAACAACAAAGAGCTATAAATAGAATCAATAGGATAAAATTAAATTCAGGAGACTTCAGTGAGGACCCTGATAGTATAGCAAGGGAAGCAGTAGGGTATTTTGAAAATATCCTTAATAACAAAGAGGGTTCTAGGTGGACAAAAGAGAGTGAATTCTTAAAATACATTCCCAAATTAATCTCTAAGGAACACAACCTAATGCTTAACAAAAAACTATCTATGGAAGAAGTAGAAACAACTTTATTCCAAATGGGAGCGGATAAGGCTCCTAGCCCTGATGGTTTCCCAACACACTTTTTTCAAACATGCTAGAACTTCATGGGGGAATAAATTACAGAAGCACTAGAGGGGATGAGAAATTCAGGAAATATTCTAAGAGAACTAAATAACACATTCATAGCTTTGATTCCAAAAAAGGAAATAGTGGACTATTTTGAGGATTTTCGACCAATAGCATTATGCAATACCCTTTACAAATTACTCACAAAAACAATTGCAAATAGACTTCACAAACTCCTCCCCATAATCATTAGTGAGGAACAGATTGGTTTTGTGCCAGGCAGATCTATTTATGATGGAATAATCATCACTCAAGAAGCAAGCCATTCAATACAAAATAATAAGGAATCGAGCTTGATGATAAAATTAGATATTGAAAAGGCATATGATAAAGTAGACTGGCACTTTCTATGCAAATATCTTGAATCATTCGGGTTCAATAAGCAATGGATCAATCTGGTATATGAATGCATAGCAACACCTAGAGTATCAATCTTAGTCAATGGGGCCTCAGAAGGTTTTTTGAAATCTCTAGAGGACTCAGACAGGGAGATCCCCTTTCCCCCTTTCTTTTTATCATCATGGAAGAATAATTGGGAAGGATCATCAATATGGAAAGAGAAACACAATAGTTGAAGGGTATTAAAATTACATCAAACATGGAACTAATTACCCATCAACAATCTATTGACGACACCATGTTGTTTGGATAGAGCAATACAATAGAAGCAAAAATACTAAAAAAAATCTTAGACAACTATACTATGATTTCTTGATAGGAAATCAACACTTCAAAATCCAACAATATCTTTTTCAACACAAATAAAGAACTGCAAAGGAAAATCATAAACATTCTTAAATATAATATAGGGGAATTAACATGTAAATAC
Organism: Cryptomeria japonica; assembly: GCF_030272615.1. Taxonomy (NCBI): domain Eukaryota; kingdom Viridiplantae; phylum Streptophyta; class Pinopsida; order Cupressales; family Cupressaceae; genus Cryptomeria; species Cryptomeria japonica. Next base: position 224,788,254 of record NC_081407.1, on the reverse strand, counting down.
CTAGGACTTCCCTTAGACAAAGGGATTAGATCATCCAAATTATGGGATCATGTGGTCTCCAAAATTACAATCAGGATCTCCTCTTCGAAAGGGAAATGGTTATCCTCTGGTGGAAAGGACACCATGATTAAGTTGGTTCTCTTAGCGATGCCAATATACCAACTCTCATGTATGGATCTACCCTTAACCAAAAGAAAGGAAATTACAAAACATATCAAGACATTCTTCTGGCAAGGTTCTGAAGATAAATTCAGACTACCATTGGTAGCATGGGAAAAGATATGTATGCCTAAAGACCATGGGGGTTTAACTATCAAAGATCTAAAAATTCAAAGCAAGGCTCTTGGAGCAAAGCTTGTATGGATAATGTATAATAACCCTAACCTCAAATGGGCAAGGATCCTTTATAAAAAATACTTTTATATCCTGGATCCCACAAGCATCTTTAGGACAGCCCATCCACATAAAGAATCCATATTTTGGAACTTTATGATTGATTGTAGAGATATCATAATGGACAAGCTAACATGGAATTTAGGAAATGGGGAGGATGCCCTATTCTAGAGAGACTCCTGGGGGGCTCAAGCTGCCATCAACAGACTTCATAACTTCAACAAAATTATACCCATCCTTGAAGAGAAATGGGGAGATAAAGTAAGAGACTGTGTGGAAGAATACTACATTGAAGGCCTCAAACAATGGAGATGGAAATCACTGAATAATTTAGACCTACCAGACCAAGAGAGATCCCTCTTAGCACAGATCCTAGCCTTAAGAAACCCTACATTAAATTCTAAAAAAGATAAACTGATGTGGGCAGGATCCAAGAAGGGAAGTATGAAACTAAGGAGGGATATAAACACCTGTTAATCAAGAGAAATAACCCAAGCACTAACCTACCCCTAACAATTTGTTGGGATAAAAGGTGCCTACCGAAGGCAGGCTTGTTTGCATGGTTAGCAATACAAAACCGGCTCCTCACCAATGAAACCTTCAGAAAACTAGGATTTGAGGGCCCTAGCAGATGCTCATTATGTGAAAAAAAGGAAGAAAACACTAATCATATACTGTTAACCTATGAATATGCACACAATTGCTAGGGATGGTTGAAAAAAAAGCTGACCTGATATACCCCTATTCCTTGTACTCTCTCTGACTTATTACATGCATGGCCCATTTAGAACATAGGATGTATGTACAAAAATTTATGGATCATAGCCCCCTCCCTTATGATCTGGGAAATCTAGAAGGAGAGAAACAGGAGGATTATCAAAGATAGCAAAATGCACTGGGCCCAACTAACCAATAAAATTGAAGCTACCATCGTAGAAATGGTAAACAACCAGACCTCTAATAGCCAGATGGATGTCAATATGTCCTATTGGGATGAGCAAATGAGACTAAGGTGGAAGGGTCTAAAGATTCCACCCTTCATAGGGAAAGGTTCACCATCCAACAACACAAAATGTGCACAATGCCAGTGGGTTCCCCCCAAAGCTAGATGGATTAAGCTTAACTTTGATGGGGCATCTAGGGGCAACCCGAGAGATGCTAGACTTGGTTGTTGCCTTCACAATTCGAAAGGGGAAGAAATGGATCATATGGCCATTCCCATGGGCAAAAGCACAAACAATCAAGCAAAGTTGAAAGCATTAGCTGCAGGTATAAATCTATGCAAAGTACTGAATGTAAAGAGGATTAACATTGAAGGGGACTCAACAATAATCATTAATGCCCTTAGAAAAGGGGCAATGCCTGATTGGAAGCTAAATGCTTCCCTAACTAAGATACTGACGGATATTAAAACATTTGATAGTGTCATCTATAACCACATCTATAGAGAGGGCAACAAAAGGGTCGACTACCTAGCTAACATGGGGGCTAATTGCAAAAGAGTGATCCATGTGGTCCCTGGCATCTATCCTTAAACAATATTTTACAATGACGTAAAACCTACAAAAATAACAACATTTACATAGATTTATCCACAAATTGACCAAACACTTCATCCCATTATATACATAGAGATTTCATAAGTCCAATATTAGGGGTAGGGGAAGAGGATTATATATCTAACACAACCTTTTAAACTTATTGTTTAGATCATTCTGTATATATAAACCATTTATAGTCACTCATATAAATACATATATATACACATAATATTTTGTATATACATATGCATATATATACTAATTAGATGAGTTTATTGACCAACCACTGGCATTAAACTCTCTCATAAAATATGAAGAACACCAATCTGCATGTTAAATTTAATATACATTATATATTGGATACATATATATAAATATATATTTAGATATATATATATATACAATCTATCTATCTATATATATATTTATATATATTTATATATACATACAGATATATTATATAGATATATTTTTATATATACTTATTGTCTATTAGATATATATGAATATATATTACATAATACATATATATATATATATACAATCTATATATACTTATATATATTATATATTTATATATACATATAAATATATATATATATAAATATATATATATATATTATATATTTATATATATATAATATATAATATATATATATAATATATAATATATATATAAATATATATTTTTATAAATACATACTATATATGGGATATATATATATATATATGTATAAATTTTATATATATATATATAATATATAATATATATATAAATATATATTTTTATAAATACATACTATATATGGGATATATATATATATATATATGTATAAATTTTATATATATATATATTTATATAGAATATACATTGGACATATATATATATATATATATATATAATTTATCTCATATATTTATACACACTATGTTTATTATTCATACAACACTTATTACATGATAAAATATTCATTCTTCACACTTAAGTACATGGTTTTGGATAATCATTAGCTCCTTGTGATGGGTATACTCAAATCCAAATATATACAATCATATGAAAAATCAAGACTCTTAATCAAAGTGCCCGATCATCATTACAAATCTGATCTCAGAGAGATACGGGCCATTATGGCAGGTTAGAGTCCCGATGAACAAGGTATCAGCTGGCTATCTTAGTTGGAAACTCGAAAGATCATTAGCCAAAATATGAGTATGGTAACTCAAAATGATATCTTCACAAGCGGATCTTCATCTGAAGATTTGGAAATTATACTAAATTAAATAGAAATATCTGATGAGGATGAAAAGTACGCAAGATTTAAGAGAGGATGTGACATTTTAGTCATTTACATAATTACCCAGTGCGACTATTAAGCCAAGCCTTCATGATAAAATTAAGAAGCTTTGAGACCAATTTAGGCTTGTATAACTCTATGTTATTGATACCTCCTGGACCTAAGTTAAACCAGAAATGGATACCCCAATCAAACTGAGCAGCTCAAAGAGGCAGATGGCCTTCGATGGGGTTATCACCAAGGATCGCCTCAAATGCATTATTTGCTTTCCTCATGCCTTAGTACTAGATGCTGTAGAAAATATCCTCGGCCTAAACTAACTCACAAATATTGACCGAACTAGGGAAAACTCTGATGTGGTGGCCATGTTCTTGGCTATTACGATGATCTCCACCAAGAAAAGAGATGATACAGGCGCTCTATGCAAGGAGGTCTTCATAGCCTCAATCTTGGGCGATATAGAGAGGGTTCTTGTCAATATTGTCAATGACTGGACCATACCAAGGCCAAGAGACTATGATGTTTTTATAAGAAACAACAGGTCACTGCCTAGATACTCCATTATCACTATGGATGAGGAAGCATTTTCCGGGGAGAGGATTGCTGCAATAAATAGGAATGTTAATTTCCTGCTTCACTTATTTCATGTGAGGAACCCGCGAAGACCACTCGGTTCGAGGACTTCCTAAAGGAAGAGGGCTTGGAACTGGATGAGGGAGAAGAAGTGACCCCTTCTTCAAGCTCAGAATAAGGAGGCTACGGTTCCTATGTAGAAGATGTGACATTTGTATTCCTTCCTTGTCACCATATATTTGGCTTAGTTTGGTACTCTACCTTATTACTATATTAAGAAGAGCAATGTTATCTTATGATCAATACAGACTTTGAAAGAGATAATAATCTCATCATATCTTAAGGATAAACATAGCTGGTTTAAATGAAATTAAATAGTATGAATTAACTATTAATTTTATGGTTTACTTATATACACATAATGAGAGAAGCTTGGACCTTTTATTTTAGTTACTATTGATTTTTCTTGTTCATATATTTCTACATATATTAAGGATAGGCTGATATATTCTTACTCTATTTTGATATTCATAAATATGAATATATTTACTCATATATATGATTATAAGCAATAGGATATACTCATTTATAGGTATATATTCATATTGGTGGATACATAATCAGGGAGGGATCTGTTAAAAATCGATAATGAAGGCCTTCAATATCTATATGCATAGACTTATATGAACTAAGAAAATCAATTATAACTTCTATTAGTCTCGCCAATTGTTAAAATATATTTATATGTCACTTATTGCTATGCTATCTATAAATGAAATATTATCTGACATTCTACAGAATAAGGGTAATAAGTGGCTTGTATGAAGAATACTCTAGGTGAGAATTTAAGATAAATCCTACCATGACACTCATCCATTTCTACTACCCTCTTAGTATAAATTTTTATGGCTGAGTGAGTTAGCTGGACTCAGATATAGGCATGACAGAATCCCCTTTATCCCCTTTTGTTATTGTATCCTGGATATCATCCATTATTAGAGATAGCATCCTGATACAAAAACAAAAGGAAGTAAACAGGTGATTCATAACTTTAGATGGCCATTGTTCAAAAAGGGAATTATCGAAGAACTCTATTTATGATTATTTCATATCTACTACTTTCTACTTATAGATAAATGAGGTTAAGGATTTAGAAACACCAAAGAAGGAAATCAAAACAATCTGTTTATAAGTTTTTGTTTACATTTCTCTGTTTAAATCTTGGAATGGCAGTTCCAATTGGATAAATGGCTGAGAAATAATCCAAGAATGGAATATAAAATATATTATTTGAAATAGGAAATTAAATGTTACTAACAATCTTGGCAAGTGATATAAAAACTAACCATGCAGGAGGAGCAAGGCCATCTTTAACAAAAGAAATGAAGACAGTTGTTCTAAATAGGCCTATAAACAACATTTAATCAAAGCTCAAACTCAAGACAAGACACAAGGAGAAAAATGATAATTGTAATATGTTAATAGGGGCTTGTAAGGGAAAGAAAATATCTTCCCACCTGATCACCCTTAGCCCAGGGTGCTATTGTAATTTTCAAAAATTTGTTCATATATGTAATAGTTGTAGAAATTTTCTGGACTATGATCCTAGGCAAGGCCATAGGTTTTCTCACCTCCAGTCTTTCCTACCGGCACCCGCATGAGTGGAGTAATGTAAACTTTAATAATGATTGGTAAAAATTTTTGGCTTCGGCCTCTTACCGATCAAAAAAAAAAATTAAATATTTATTATTCAATTAATTATGATTATTAATCCCTCAATTTAAATAATCTTTATTATTTAAATAAATTAATTCTTAATTTCTATCTCTATTTCTATTCAACTAATCATTAACCCTCTTCTAAATATTAATTAAATATTTATTATCTAATTGAATTCAATTTCTAAATAACTAAATAGTTTCTTTAAATTATTTAATTAAGATAATTAATTCTTCTAATTCCAATTCTAAATCACCAAATTCTAATTCATATTTCTTCTAATTTCTTCTAATTTCTTATACTTGTGCATGATTTCAAAAATCAAATTGAAAATTAAAATCAATTTCTAAATATATTCAAATAATAATTTGAATTTAAAATAAATTCAATATTTGAATGAAATATCATGCAAAAATCAAATTGAAAATCAAAGTCAAATTTCAAGCACATGCTAAATAAATTAATTCAATTAATTAATTAATTAAATTATTTATCTTTCCAATCTCTATTTCTATCTTCTACTTTGCTTTTTTCCATAAAGCTCTCAATCAACTTTCAATCAGTTAACTATATGCTCCTCTTTATTTCCTCCAATCACCCTTTTTCATCCCTCAATCAACTTTTTGTCAATCAGTTGACTCATTTAATCAATTCAATCTATTGAGTTCCACCTCCAAATTAATAGTTCAACTATCAATCAACATGTGAACTCACCTAAATTCCATCTCTTGATCAATCTATTCCACCTCTCAATCAATTCTCATCCAATTATCTATAAATTGAGCATTCAATTCCTCATAATTATTCTAAATCACGAACTTTGAATCTTTGTGTCACTTGCAGGTTGCCAGTACAGTATCTAAGAGCCACCATACCACAAAGAAGAGAAGAGCAATGGAAGCTACATGCGATCATGGAATAGGGAGAATCGATTGATAAATTTTACATTCTTGTGTCTTGTTTCACATAATTTCATTGAGTTTCTTTTAAATTCTATTAGGATAGGGATTCGTAATTTACCCTTTATTTCTAGTGGATTACATTATGAATTTTAGCATACGACATTTTGGTGAACCCAACGTGAACTAACAACAATTTAATCTTCTCTGTTTTCTATGTGATTTTGCAAATCATATGGATTTTTTCAATTTTTTTGTAGGTTGTATGGATTGCACAACAAATTCAATAAACACATAATCATGTTTACAGAATCATGCAATTGCATAGACATGATCACACAATTGAGCATATAGGGTCACACATTCATGCGAAACCCATCATGAAATCGATCAGATTTTGTTACACATTTGTTACCTGGTTTATGCATTATGTTTTTGTTTCTTCTCTCATTATCTGCATTTTGTTTTGTTTGGATTCTATAATAAATTTGTTAAATATAAATATGATTTATATTTATTGCATACTTCAATTATGACATCTTATGGCACGTAAGATACAATTCAAGATTTTAGGTGCAAGGAGGACGAATGAGAAAAGAAGACAAACGAGACACTATTAGCAAATCCTAAAAGCAGCAAAGAAGATACGAGATCTAGAGGACCAACTAGACATTGATAGATACAATAGCCTAGTTCTCTCATATAGAGTAAAATACGATTTACTTAACATAGAGTGGATGATGAGAGATCTTGCTAGGGAATCACAATCTATTTTGCAGGTTCTAGATCATAATTAACCTTTTTTATTTTTATTTTTGTTTGGTCTATCTGTGTATTATGCATTCACCTAGACAAAATTACGCAATCACTCTATCAGAATTACACAATTGTTCTATCTGAATTACGTAATCTCTCTGTTAGAATTACAAAATCGATCATACAGATCACACAATCACTCAGGTATCATTACACATTCACTTTTTTATTGTTAATCTTCTATTTTCTGTGGATTTTCTTGGGTTACTAATTATCTAATTGCAGCAAGTGGCAAATTTACAAAGAGGACTGGATTATTACTGAATCATAAACACTCATGCTATCATATGCAAGTATTATTGAAATATTATGTATGGAAAATGTATTTCAACATCATTAATACCACGAAATAAATGTATACATTAGAAAAATTTATAAACTATTTAAATCTTGTTAATAACTATGTTTAGGATATACATTTACCAAAAACTAATTTCATTAACCAAATATAATCTTTTAAAATGACCATTACATTGAATATTTTGTACAAGCCTTATACATTGAATTGTTATTCCATATTATTTAATTTGAGATAGTTGATTCACATTGTTTCTTTTATAGTACTAGCTGCTACCACAATCACCTATCTTTATTATAATGCTCTTTCAAAATAGATATTAGCTTATATATGAGGTTGAACATCTCTCATCATCATGATATATTTTTATGTAGGCATTAGAGCTTAAGATTCATATATTGTTGAAACTATTCATGAAGTAAATTAATTTGTTCATTGAACAACAAAAAATATTGAATTGTTTATCAAGTATCTTAATTTATTAACTCTTCAATGTAGTTGTTGATGCTACTATTGTAGATCATTTATTGTTTTCAAGCACCATGTTTAATCCAGACTAGGATGTTGTTTCTCATCATGATGGCTTTGACCAATGCTATGTTATAATAAAATAAAGTTCATAATATATTTAATATTAATTAATTGATAATAAAAGTCTTCAGATGTGTACTGTGAATAATTGGTGAAGTGGCCATGAAGGTTCAAATCCTTGGTAGGGCATGTTGTGCCCACGTCATGCATAGGTTATGTCAAAAATTAATAAGATGTAATATTTTCCAATTAGAATTGATTAGAAAATTTATAAAATTATTTTGTTATAATATGTAGAATTATGATCTTTTATGAGTTGAATCACAATAAAATTAAATTTTAAATAATACATACCAAAATTAAATGATATGTAACTCTTTCAGTTGTAGTCCAGATTTTGGTTAAGGTTAGCTTAAGGTTAGGTTTGGTTAAAGTCAAGGTTAAACTTAATATGTGTTATATAATGCTTAGGATGTACTTAAACTTATTATTATATTATTTAATGCATATACGAGGCTATAATTTTGATGTTATAAAGTATATTAATTTTCTTTCTTTTAAGGATGTAGTGAGACAATTCTTTGGTTTTTTAATAAATATGATAAGGATTATAAAATACCTTGTATTGCAATGTGTCTTCTAAGTGTTCATAATTTTGACAGAAAGTCTTTTTAATTTTTAATATTAATTATTATATTCATTAAATTTTTTATTGTTTTTGGAAAAAGGGGTAAAGATTTATTCAGAAATTGCAGAAATACAAAGTTCAGGCCTTAGGCCCACCAAGACAGCAACAAAAACTAAAATCATCCTATAAAAAAATACCATTGCCACCACTAGAAAGTCCAGTTACCATAGCATTAGATCCAATCATTGGATTTCCATTCATAATACCTTGTTGTCAAGAATTTGAAGACTTAAAAACATATATGGCCAACCCTCCTATTCTTCAACATGTTGACACTTATAAACCCTTTCTTTTATACACAATTGCTTCCCTCCATGCTCTTGCAACATTATTGGCACAACATGATAAGGATGGTAGACAATGTATGGTTTATTATATAAGTTGCACTCTACTCGATTACAAATTTTGATATTATACGATAGAAAGACAGTGCCTTGCTTTGGTCTTTACAACTAAAAAATTAAGGAATTATCTTTTGAATGCCAAAATCCATGTTATCATTAAATTTCATCCTCTAAAATATCTTTTCTCCAAAACTGATCTTTTAGGATACTTAGCCAAGTGGGTTATGATTTTGATCGAGTTTGACCTTAAGTTTGTCTAGCAGAAGGCAATAAAGGGTCAAGCATTGACCTACCACTTAGTTGAGGCTCCTTCACCCTTCTCCCTACCTAACCTAGATTCTTTTCCTGATAAATGCATTCTCTCTACTAAGTTTGATGAGACTTGGGACTTATACTTTGATGGATCTAGGTGTCATACATGATTAGGGGTAGGGGTTGTCTTAATTTATCCTAGAAAGAAACCTATCCCTTTATCATATCATCTCAATTTATTGTGTACCAATAACATTGCTGAATATGAGGCTCTTATAGCTAGAATTAAAGAAGCTCTAGTATTAAATGTAAGACAACTACATATCTATGGAGATTTTCAATTAATCATAAGGCAAGTAACTGGAATTTATCAAGCTAAGCAAGATAAATTATCATAATATAGAGATTTATCTACATCCGTGTTGCAAAATTTTGATTATTATACCATGGAACATGTTCCTTGAAAAGATAATCAACATGCTGATGTGATGGCATGTGTGGCCTCTCTTGTATCTTTAGAGTATCGATTGGTAGATCTCAAATTCACTATTCACAACCTCACTAACCCGACTTTTGTTGATAATCCTAGTGATGTAGGATATTGTTATATTATAGATTCTAATGAGTGGTACTCACATATCGTGAGATATTTAAGTGATGGTACCTTTCCTAATTCTACAAACAAGAGCACTAGGGCTAGGATTTGCAAGTTGGCCCCTAGATACATTATCATTTCTAATGTTCTTTATAGGAGGAGTTATAATGGACTTCGCCTTAGATATCTTAATAAAGCCAAAATCCCTATTTCTCTTTAGGAAGGATGTTAAGGTGCTTGTGGGGGGCATTTTGGGGGTAGATCTTCAGTTCAAAGATTGCTCTGGATGGGATATTATTGGCAAACAATGGAAAATGATTCCTTTGTGTTTATTAAGAAATGTCATCAATGTCAGCAACATAGAAATTTGATCCATGCTCCCGCTCAAGAAGTTTGATCTCAAGTAGCATCTTGGCCCTTTTCTATATGGGGTTTGGATCTCATTGGTAAAATATCTCTTCCCTCATCTCAAGGACATAGTTTTATCATAATAGCTACTAATTAATTTATGAAGTGGGTAGAAGCAGTTCCTCTTCGATCCACTACCGTTGAAATAATCTGTTAGTTCATTTTAGATAGCATTCTTTCCTAGTTTGGAATACCTTTCACTTTGGTTTTGGATAATGGAACATCATTTAAAAATAAATATGTGAATAAGTTTCTCAAGAAATACCATATTCAACATAAATTTTCTACACCCTACTATCCTCAATCAAATGGTCAAGCCGAATCTTCAAATATAATAATCCAACAAATCTTTTGTAAGACTGTCAACAAGCATGGTAAGGATTGACATACTGAGTTGATCTACGTTCTTTGGTCTAACCAAAAAAGCGTAGGTATTTGTATGGGTTGTACTCCTTATAATCTTGTTAATGGTGATGATGATATTACGCCTTTGGAGTTAGAAATTCTATGTTTAAAGGTTTCTCTTAAAGGTATACTGAATGATGATTCCAATAGAGAACAGAGGCTCCAACAACTTTAGATGCTCAATGACTGGGGTATAAACTTCTTGAGCAGATTCAAGCATATCAAAAAATTCTACAACGAAGCTACAATGATAAGGTCATTCAACATTCCTTCTCAGTAGGTGATTTAGTACTCTATGAGAATCAGTGCAACATGAATGCCTTACCTGAGGAAAAAGAAAAATTCAGCCCTAATTGGCTTGAACCATATACTGTTATTGAAGTCTATGGATCAGGTTCTTACAAGACAGTAGATCTAGAAGATACACCTCTTAGGGAACCCATAAATACAATGCACCTTCGTAGATACTATGCTTAGTCTCCTTGTCTCTTTTTATTTATCTCTCTTTCTAGTATATTCTCTCTCCTTGTGCTTTTTATTTCTTCAAATTGGATAATATGTTATCATATCTTGATTAAATTATGTGGTATTAAATGATATTGTATTGTTTAATCTACATTACTTCACTCTTGATAAGCATGTTTCTTCACTTTATTGTCTGTCTTGGATTAATTTATGTAAATTGTAATAGATTTACATTTTATATGTGCTAGCATGTTATACAATTTCTTATGTGTTAAGTAGGATTATATCATGTTGTGTTTATTTAAGAGTTAATTAAATAAAATTAGTTATATAATTATTAAGCTTAACACATTTTTCTTCTACAACATTAATGTAGCATTTAATTAAATACTTAGCTACTTAATTAAATCACACATGTATAAATTTGATAATGAAGCATTGAGAAATCAATCACATGAAAATTGAATTAGACATACATGTTCATTACCAAATATATTACTTTTAACAAAAGAAATGCATACATTGTTTCAAGAAATAAAATAACACGTTTGAGATAAAACATAACCATAAACATGTATGTATCAATGTCATAACATGTATATCACTGAACATCAAAAAGTATCACAATACAATCATCTCCTATCCCTAGGACCAGTAGCTGGAGGATGATGACTAGATGTCCCCTCCTGATCTAGCCATGGGGATGGATCCATGGGTGTGTATCATGATGTGGAGCATGAGTGACTTTGTGAGGAGCTCATACAATCCCTCTCCATCATGATCCCATGATATGTAGCTGCCTCTGCTTGAACCGTTGCTAGATCTCGCTCTATCCATTGTAGCCTCTCTAATAGGGTACTCTCCCTCTCTCAGCAGACCACTATCTTGACCCTAATGGGGGTGAATAGGTCCTCATGCCTCTTGGCACTCCCTTGCAGTCCATACACTATCTAGGAGGAGCTAGGAATGTGCAAGGTCATGATGAGACCTATCACTGCATCTTGGATAAGAGAACGCCACTCCTGGATTCCTAATGCAGAGATTTTTATCATTAAAATTCTATGTCATCAAATATAAATAAATAAGGATGCACGAATTATATAATGATAAAAAAACATTAGCTAGATCTCCCTCTCACCAATAAGGGTCATAGAAAGGGACCTCCTATGACTGGGACCTGCTAGGCTCTCCATGCTCATAATGTCTCTGCACAAGGGGCACAAGATTGTGGAGACTAGAATCAGGACCCCTTATAGCATGCTTCTCCACTCATGATAGAATTCCTAGTGGATCTAGGGCTATGGTGTTGTCCCTCGAGTGATGAGGAACTCATCCTCCTTGGCCTCCTCATCCTTCTCATCCCCCTCTTCCTACTCATCCTCCTCTTCCTCATCCTCCTCATCCTCCTCTTCCTCTCCATCCTCCTCATCATCGCCATTCTGATCTACATCTCCTGCACCACCAACCTCCTACTTTCCTATATCATCATCTTGATCATCTATGTCCTGCTCACCAAGGTCCTCAAATGTATCAGGATAATCCTTTTCACCTCCATGTCTCCATGCTCTGAGGTTCTCTCTAGGGAATTATTCTTGAAAGATAGCTCCAAGGTATGTCCTACTCCACCATGTGATGTACCATTGGTGTGTGCCCATATAATCTCTATAGTTGGTCATGATATCTTAGTCGGACTCATCTAAATCTTTGATATCAATCTCATCACTAGTAGGCCTCGAAATGGCTCCAACATAAGAGTCACACATGAGTGTCGGATATAGAAAGGCACATCAGTAGGAACACATTGCTCAAACCCAAACTACCGCCAAACTCAGTCAAAGTAGAATGGGACTACAATGTGGCTATATCGTCCCTCTAGTAGATGGTTCCTCTGCATGCAAAACAAATACCTATGTATACCCACCTACATGTACATGCTGAGATAGGTTCTCCATCTGATAACCTTTGTTCTCAATCTATCAAATGTAACTCTCCAATACAAGAAATCTCTGAACTGCCACTCACGGGTGAGAGGATATGTGAACACCATAGGCTTCTCTGGAACCAAGTCAATGGATACCCTGGTGGGTCTAGTGCATGTGATGTTCTGAAATATCCAAATTTGTAGTAGTGTGTAGGTTATTACGGTGCATCCCTATCCAAACACATACTCTGCTAGGTTGTGAAAGAGATGGGATAGCATTCTTTGTCCCTAAGAGAATACCCTTCGATGTCTCTCCATAGCTCTAACTTCATAAGAAAGATGAACATGCATGTTAGTGTCACACCCATTAGGGAAAAATGACTAATGCAATGGTAGTAATCATCAACTGTCTCACTAGCAGAGCCTCACCGATAGGATGCAAGAGCTAACTGATCATGATGCGATCCTTTGTCTCATTGGGAATCTCTCCCAATGTAGTAGACCTACTCCCTCATGTAATAGGTTATGCTGTGGTCTGCTCAGTATCTCACTATCCCTCCTCTAATGGGAAGATTAAGTATGTGGTATGAATCCTCGAGTGTGACTATCGTCTCCCCCATAGGTAGAAGAAAGGTGGAGGTATCCACATCCCAACTCTACATCAAGGTTGTCAGCATCACAAGATGGAGCTCGATGGAAGGCATGGTCATCATGTACAATAAACCTATTGAATACATCAACTCCCTATCCTCTAGTGAAAGCCTTGAAATCTAACTCTTGAGGATCCAAAAGGTGTGGTCAATTGTGTGCTCATAGATGTAGAGAAGAATCTACAAAGAAAATTAATTAAATCGTCAGTAATCACTCATTGATCATCATCATCTAATCAAAAACATCATCACATATATTATACATATCAGATGCCTGATTTCGTGCAACCCTTGATTGCTCTAAGCAAGGACCAGAGCACCCTAAGTGTACTAGGGCACCCCTGTGGGAGCAGAGCACCCTGGGAGGACCTGGGTGACCAGGTAGGACTAAAGTGCCCTGGGAAGACTAGGGTACCCCTATGGGACCAGGGCGCCTAGGGAGGACCAAGGCGCCCTAAGAGACTGTGGTGCCCAAAGAGTGGGGCACGTACATGATCAAACATTGAAATCATCAAAACAAAAAGCAATGCAAATAAGGAAAGTCAGTGATGAGTCAATGGTCAGTCTACTCACCTTGTTGAGCGGTCTCCCAGTCAACACGGCCTAAAATGGGATCTCCATCTGCGTGGGTCACTCAGGTTGAGGTCAAGGCATGATGATTGATGTTTGGGATCCTCTGTAGTGAATAGTGTCAAAAGTAAAAAATTGAAAAATGAAAGTGTCACTTACATATTTATGAGGCATGTAGTTTTTCATTATTATGATTTTAAGTTAAAAACCCTTATTTGGCTATTTTCACTTAATCTATAATAACTTGAGCTAGGGAGCTCCAATTTTCATGCCATTGGTATCGTTGGAATCATGAATTCTCTTTCTTTCTCTACTTATATTCTATAAAGTGCTTGGATATACAATCGAGACTTGTTGTGAATATATTTCATCAAGGTCTTCATCACAACTTGCTATGGTAAAATGATACCTAGTTTCACCTCACCAATAAGAAAGCTGAAACAGGGGGGCAGATAGCTACCCATGAATTTGATCACCTGTAATGCCCCACCAGGAAACCCCAAAGGGATAAAGCTAAAACACATGAATGGAGTGCAATAATTTTTTTTTAAGTTAAATACAACATTAAGATACAACAAGATATCAAAATTCAGATTACATAGCAGAAAACATCAACTAACACCTAAGGAGTTTCCGAACATGATTACTTAATTACACATTTTACTTAACTCACACAATTAATCTAATAAGTTGATTATATTAAAATGAGATAATTCTTAAACAAGGATAATTTCTTTCAAAAGATGAAAATATAAATCACATGTTAATGTTTATCCATTATGATTCATTCATACCTTAAATTCAAGATTTTCATTAAAATTTAAGCCATGCATCTAATATTATAACACAACAATTTCATCATAACTTATGAGATCTTTCCATGCATACTTAATTTCCTTAACAACAACTGAATATATTCCATTACTCTAAGCTACATTCTTTCATGATACAATTTACTGCATTCAAGAGAGGACTACATACATGCATTTTAAATTAACTTGATTTTATCCACTTATACATTCTATCAAAATGTCATTCATACATGCTAACACTAAACATGAAACATACGATTAAAAGCATCACATAATAGCAAGATGATCTTAGAGTTCACCCCTAAAGGGCTACATCTTCGAGTTTGCTCAACTACAAGACCCCTTTGATAATAAAATAAGTTCATAATACATAAGGTTCTCATTATTTACAATCCCGCCATCAAGGTGAAACATAACCAATATACAAACGACCACATTGGTCAATAAATACATAAATGATCCCTGGAAAGGAAAGGATCCAGCTGAACATAATCAAAGTTAATACAAGGGTCTTCATAGGTTTTGGCCCCATACAATGGGTTACCCTAGCAGTCTAATACGATCCTCCGGCCCATCTAAGCCTCATGTGGATCCACATATCCTTTCATGAAGACAAGGATGATGGTTTTCCATTTCAGGCCTTCTCACTGCATGTTGAGTCTGTACTAGCACTCATCCCATGTGTGAGGCACAATTATCTTAGAGATTAACATTCTAATCTATAGTTAGGTTATCACTTATTAAACTCACTTTCAATGGGTTACACAACAACCACTTCCCATACGACACTAGACTATACTCAAGCGACCACAAAAACCAAGGAATACACATGATCAAGCAAACAAAGTTAAAAAGGAGGGAACATCCATCTGGTCAAACATGACTCAAAAGAGGTACACTTACTGACGGTACTCTAACAAGAGACCTGACCAACTATGGTCAACCTGAATCATCATTCGACACCCACATAAAGGATATGACCAATAGCAACACCACAACAAAAATAATAGTCAACACGAGACCAAGGACAGGAACAGGTACCCAAATAAACCATATGACAGGGTACAATCAAACAAAACAAGGCTTGCTATTACTTAAGAAAAAGCGAATACAAAAATTAAACTCATTTAGGCAATAACGAGCAGATACAATCTTTTCCGAAATTATTTAAACATTAAATGTCGATCAAGTCTTCTAAATGATCTAAGTTAGATTGCAGTTATCTACTTCATCTAAGTACAGGTTGTTCTTGGTTTTCTAACTCTTTAAGGTTCATTTGCATCGAACATACATAAATATGCCATTATGAGTTCTTAAACCAATTTCACATAAATATAATTAAACAACCATTAACCAACTAAATATGATATTTGATCTTCAATTAAAACATCACTGTCACACTAGTTCAAAAATAATTTTCTCCAAGTTCATCTATCCAGAACGAAGTTACACTTTTCTGATTAAGGAAATAGACACATATAAAGAATCCAAGTAAAAGTAGTTCATTCCTAACTTAACAATTATTTCCTTACGCATACGCATATAGAAAAATGCCAAAATTAACTATTAATTAATATACACATTTATTAATCCATAATTAATAAAGTATAACAAATTAATAATTAATAACACTATTAACAAATCAAGTAATTAATTAGAAAAATATGCATTAATAATAAAATAGGATTTGAATATTAATTAATGTATATTTAACATTATACAATTAATTAATAACAAATTAACCATTAATTATTAATTAATGCCAAATTTAATCATAATTAAAAACTTTATTAAAAACTAAATATTTATTTAAAATATGAAAAATATTATATATATATTTTTTGCATTAAAAAAAATTGCAATTACAAAAAAAAAAGAAAAGAAAAGAATGGGGGGGGAGGTTTATCCACATGGACCCCACATGGGCCCCCTAGTAGCTCACGCTACCAATGGTAGTAGTTAGCTACCTTCGGTAGCGCAGCTACCAAACGGTAGCAACTGCTACCTTTGGTAGCCCTGCTGCCACCCCACGTGGTGGGGGTTATTCCCCTCCACGTGGGTCTTTGGTTTTATTTATTTATTATTATTATTTTTATTTTTTTTAATTACTGTCAAACACACAGTAAGAAAAAATACAGTCTCCCAAAGACTATAAATTTATTTATTTTTTTATATATTCTTAGAAAGCATGGGTTTCTAAAATTTTCCAAATACCCAGATTGAGGAAGGAAAATCTCTCCAAAACAATACAATACTGGTAAAATGATAAGGATTAACATCCATTATCCAAACCCAGGCAAATTTATCTGATTGAAGCTTGAATTAGAAAGTAATAATTTAGAATTTTATCAAATTTTTATTGTAAACAACCAATCTCAAGTTTATTTTTTATTTTAAAAACAATCAGAGCAACCATAATCTAAACTTGGAATGGAAACAAACAAGAAGGGTTTGGATTGGAAATAAACTTGCATTTGTTTCATTTTCCCCAAATAGATGAGATTTTTCAATCTTCACACACAAATTGCTTAAAAATCCAAAACAATTTCTTTAAAACATGGAAATAAATGAAATTAACCAGAGGCCTACCTAGTTCAGCAATCCTGGCAAGATTGAAGAAGAACACAAATCGCCAGCTCAAGAAATTCCTTCTCCTCCCAGAAACCCCCAAATTTTTCCATCCAAAATATTCTCCAAAAGTATTTTTCCAAAAATATCAATCTCCATATTTTTCCAAAAGTCTAGGTTAAATGGGAGAAGTTTGACCAAAAAATTTATTTTTGGATTTAAAATTTTTATTTAAAATAATTCCTCAAAAATCATTCTTTTAAACTATATCAATATATTTACTTGATTTTCAATTTAAAATTAATTTTCTCAATTAACTGAAATTAACCTTTCTAATTTAAAAAGCCAACAGAATACAATTAATTCTATTGCAATTAAATTCAAAACTTTCCTTTCAAAAGCATAAACATAATACATATAATATTAAAATTAACTATTTAATTCAACTTGCTCCTAATTTAAATCAAGTAATTCAAATTAACAATAATCGCATAAAGAAATCATGTTTAATTTAGTCCATTAATCTTTGATGCACAAACACATATTTAATCACATTAAATACTAAGGACTAATTGCTCAATTTAACCATACACATAAAACACGCAACCCAAGAAAGCCACACAGACAAACGACCTGTATACCCAACCAAAAGGGATACTAACAATGACTGATGACGCTCACTTGAGCACGACTATGATCAAACAAGGATATCACGATCACCTAATCCAACTCTAAGGATTAAAGAGGTACACTCAAAACTGCGAATCCAGGTGAAGATGAACCTCACACTCATGCGGTACTGTACGTAAAATCTCTTGCAACCAAGAGTCATACATGCATATATATATAAATTTAATGAAAGCATTAGCCCAAGATAATAACACGAAATAGGAGAATTAATTAACTTGCATGCAAACCGGTGCGAAAACCACAATAACAGGTATGCATAAAATCAAAACATCTGACTATAACACTACAATATGTTAAACTAACTAAGGTCAAACCGAGATTAGAAATTGATTAGGGCAGGGGTACTACATTCTTCCCCCCTAGGTTCCGACTTACTCCTGGAAGTCGTAAGGCTAGATGGAGAACATGTTGCACGCATTAGCCCTGAAACTCATTCAACAAATATCAAATTGCACATAGGAATCTTTCCATAAATAATTAAAACATTATTGCTAATTCCTCTATGAATTCCATTACCCATTGGCAAGATACATCTAAATACATAGATTTCTTATAAGATTCTAGGAGTTATCCACAATCATAGCAGAGGAACAAGAATTTTCTCCCTTTCATTACACCAAGTTAATGCATTACAAAGAGGTAAACAATAATTACCATACTCATCTACCAAATATGACAAGAAAACATGCCATCATGATCAATTTCTTTTACCAATCCATCTTTATCATAAAAAAAATTACCACATAGAACTAGCTTCAAAATTCAAATTCTACAACCAAGTTAACTTTCATGAAATAAGAGCAACATAAATAACTCAATTGTTTACACTTGCCAGGCATAAGAAAACCTTTCCTATGGCTATGTCCCATAACATAGTGACAAGTTAACACAATTTACTCCATGATACAAATAATAACCATCCACAAACTAGAATGCATAACTCAAAAGGCCACATGTGAGCATGTCTAATGCCCGATCAAAGATAACATGCACGATCAGCATCTCTATGCTTGATCTCAGAACAATAATATGATCATAAATATCCATTATCTCACTCAAGGCTCGATGGTTCTAGGGCACACCATAGCGGTGCAACCTTCCATACAAGACTTTCATGAACATCCCTTGTTGAGTAAGGTCGTTAGCCTCCAAGAGATAGACACCACACATAGGTAGGTAGTGGATCCTAGCTGCATCACAGCCTCACATACCCCATCCTCAAGGTTCCTTATGTCTACTTCCTTGTACACACTCTAGCAAGTCCATCTCATACGTCCTTGGAGAGGAATTTCACATTTCAACACAAGACTAGCATACGAAAACAATAAGGATAAACTAGTTTAGTGACCAAAGTATAGATGAATAAAGATAATAAATCATCAATTCCAACAGTAAGGCAATAAAATAATCCAGAATTGCAACACCAAATCAAGAATGCAAAAGATCACAAGATCGTGGCTAAACCTTCAAAATCAAAGTAAAATAAATTTATGGTCCCCAAAGAATATAAAGAATATCACAACTGCACATAACATCACTATGTGACTAGCATCTAGCCACCAATGAGGAAGGAAGGAACAATCGTCTAGCTATTGCAGTAGCTCATCATGTGGTGCGACATAGTCACACTACCCACATGGCATGGCGGTGTGCATCTCGACATCACCCCTCATCACTTTATCACATAGCATGGCAATACCCCAAGTGGAGAAGACACACAATGGACGTATCCTACGTGGTAGTGTATCTCGCAGAAACAAGAACGCGTAGGTCACGTCCAGCATAGCAACATATGTAAAAGGATACTCGCTGTAAGCCAGACGTATACATGACTAAGGTCCACCACATGCCCACCAACACATACTAACTGGAAGCTCATGTGGATAAACTACCTTTCATGAAGAAAAGGCAAAGAATCCTCCAAAATACACCATCACTATGCTCAAGAGTCACCATCAAAATGCTCAAATAAAGGAGAGGAATAGGCTGCTGTACATAAACCTATAAATAGATTCATTAAAAGGGAAAGTATTGAGTACACCTTTGATACAATTTTATAGTATAACTATACCATTCCTCAAAATATAGAAGCTAAAGTCACTTCACACCGACATTACTCGTATGCCAATCCATACTATTCGAGGAATGGTGGCTTCTAATACTACCCCTTAACATACTGAATTGCCCACAACTCGAGGTTTGGTACTCAGTAGGGAAACAAATAAGCAACATCACATAAATAGTATGGTTTTCCATACTCATAAGCCACATATCCTCCATGGTTGATTACTTCACCAACCCATGGGCACATATAATAAACATTGGTTTCTTACAATACACACAAAAACACCAGTACTGGTTTAGTCACATTTATGGGGAGTACTTTCTAGTACACTATCATCTACTCAAGGAAGGTTTAAATAATGCTTCCCACATGAATAACTGAATCAAGTTTACTCTAGATACAAGTACTGAAATTAGTAACACTTCACAATTATATAAGGAATAACATCATTCCTATATCTTTCTTGAATTTCACCAAGCATTCGTAACTAAATTACTAACTATGCAAATTCTTTTCCAAAGAGGACTTTCATCTATCAATATGAAGCCAAAATGCAATAGTACAATTCCATATGCGTTATAAAAAAAGCCTTTTTAAATCAATGCATTCTTAGTAGCATTTCTAAAAATCTTATAATCTAGGCAAAGAGAAGAAAAAGAGGGTATGATAATCCAACTATTTCCTACAAAGACACAAGATCAACAAGATCACACTATAATATAATATTTCTCACTATAAGCCTATAATTTTAAATGCACAGTTTTAATTTTGCTACCATTTTAGAAGGATGCCAAAACAGCCTAACATGGCATTTCCAATAATTATGGTTGCAACAGAATGTTCTAGTTTTCCAAACAACAAAGATCAAAATAGGCAATCATTTTGATAATACAAGACCTCTTGAGAACACTCACTATTCTTAATTCAATACAAACACATATCATAATTTGCAACCTGTCATTGAAAATCAAATTACAATCAAAAGGTAAGCGAGGAGCTATCAACGAAATAATACATCTAAATGCATGCATATCAAACAATCTTTTCATTCACACTTTCTAAACATAATAAGGCAATTACATATATTCAAAAGCAAGTTCAATGGAGCATTGCTAAAATAGATCCACATTCAAACTAGTTTAATGAAACACATAAAACAATCTTTTGTGGAGCACATTAATACACTCTCGAAGCTACTATAACATGTTCCCTTTAATACTTCTTTTACAAACAAAGTAGTTTCACATAACATTTATTCGCATATTGATGCACCTTACTTAAGATAGAATTTAAATATGTTACTCCTACATTACACATGGAGAATTCTTTAATGTAAACATACGGTTTTCTCCCAATGACCAATATGAACTTTCAACCCTAAGCCCTTTTATAATCTAAAACAAAGAAGCATCATAAGGCTCACACAAGGGTTCAAGAAGTCACAACCTTTTCTCTCACAAAAAAAGAAACTCAAATCAAAGATAATTACACATATCCCAAACATTTTAATTTCTAGAGAGAAAGAGGAGGAAGGGTGATTATCATTCAATTTGCTACAAAATAAGCATTCAATATCTACCATACTAGTCCTTCAAGTGGACAACACTAAGCTAGATCATACTCTAAAATAAGCACAATTCGCACTTTTAGATTCAAGACAAGCCTGGACCAACCCAAATGGATTAGTCTAAAGAGTACAACAGTTAATAAGGAAGGTACATATGACTCTCTTTCAGAATCTGAGTAATCGTAGACCAAGACATCGATAAGCACATAATGCACATATAAACACTCAAAACACCGACATCAAGAAGGTGAAAACAAGGTGTGAACACACACATTACACACAAGATAAGGTCTGCCCAATCACTCACATACAGAAAGGAGGACAAGCATGCACATAAGGTCGATACACCTCACACCAACTAAGGGAACACGCGACACAAGAGGTCCCAGTGTTTACAACATGGGCTCTGATACCAAATGTAATGCCCCGCCAGGAAACCCCAAAGGGATAAAGATAAAACACACGAATGGAGTGCAATAATTTTCTTTTAAGTTAAACACAACATTAAGATATAATGAGTTATCAAAATTCAAATTACATAGTGGAAGACATCAACTAACACCTAAGGAGTTTCCCAACGTGATTACTTAATTACACATTGAACTTAACTCACACAATTAATCCAATAAGCTAATTATCTTAAAAACGAGATAATTCTTAAACAATGATAGTTTCTTTCAGAAGATGAAAATATAAATCACATGCTAATGTTTATCCATTTTGATTCATGCATACCTTACATTCAAGCTTTTCACTAAAATTTAAGCCATGCATCTAATATTCTAACACAAGAATTTTATCATAACTTATGAGATCTTTCCATGCATACTTAATTTCTTTAACAACAACTGAATATATTCCATTACTCTAAGCTACATTCTTTCATGATACAATTTACTACATTCAAGAGAGGACTGCATACATGCATTTTAAATTAATTTGATTTTATCCACTTATACATTCTATCAAAATGTCATTCATACATGCTAACACTAAACATGAAACATACTAATAAAAGCATCACATAACAACAAGATGATCTTGGAGTTCACCCCTAAAGGGCTACATCTCCAAGTCTGCTCAACTGCAAGACCCCTCTGATAATAAAATAAGTTCATAATACATAAGGTTCTCATTATTTACAATCCTGCCATCAAGGCGAAACATAACCAATATACAAACGACCACATCGGTCAATAAATACATAAATGATCCTTGAAAAGGAAAGGATCCAGCTGAACATAATCAAAGCTAATACAAGGGTCCACTAGAGCATTCACAAACTAAGTCATTGCAACCCAAGGTATAGCATGAAACATGGTACTCACAAGGGTATAAGCAACAGGACGACTCCACAAAAGTGCTCCTATCAAGACAATACAACCACAAACTAGCAAACGTATAGACAAATGTCATCACATAACCTAGTATGGTTACTATGGTAGGTCTTCATAGGTTCGGCCCCATACACTGGGTTACCCTGGTAGCCTAATCCGAACCTCTGGCCCATCCAAGCCTCATGTGGACCCACACATTCTTTCGTAAAGACAAAGATGATGGTTTTCCATTTCATACCTTCTCACTGCATGCTGAGTCTATACTAGCACTCATCCCATGTGTGAGGCACAATTATCTTACTTAGAGATTAACATTCTAATCTACAGTTAGGTTATCACTTATTAAACTCACTTTCGATGGTTACCCAACTACCACTTTGGGCGTGGCTCCCAATTGAAAGCCACTTCCCATATGACACTAGACTATACTCAAGTGACCACATAAACCAAGGAATACACATGGTCAAGCAAACAGAGTTCAAAAAGGAGGGAACATCCATCTAGTCAAACATGACTCAAAAGAGGTACACTTATTGATGGTACTCTTACCAGAGACCTAACCAACTATGGTCAACCACGAATCATCATTCGACACCCACATAAAGGATATGACCAATAGCAACACCACAACAAAAATAATAGTCAACTCAAGACCGAGGACAGAAACAGGTACCTAAATCAACTGTATGACAGGGTCCAATCAAACAAAGCAAGGCTTACCATTACTTAAGCAAAAGTGAATACAGAAATTAAACTCGCTTAGGCAATAACTAGTAGATACAATCTTTTCTGAA
The DNA here is from genome assembly GCF_030272615.1 of Cryptomeria japonica. NCBI lineage: Eukaryota > Viridiplantae > Streptophyta > Pinopsida > Cupressales > Cupressaceae > Cryptomeria > Cryptomeria japonica. The sequence continues at coordinate 224,764,058 of NC_081407.1, read as the reverse complement.
ATGATTTAAAAATTAAATGTCGATCAAGTCTTCTAAATGATCTATGTTAGATTGTATTTATCTACTTCATCTAAGTATAGGTTGTTCTTTGTTTTCTAACTCTCTAAGGCTCATTTGCATCGAACATACATAAATACGCCATTATAAGTTCTTAAACCAATTTCACATAAATATAATTAAACAAACATTAACCAACTAAATATGATATTTTATCTTCAATTAAAACATCACTATCATACTGGTTCAAAAATAATTTTCTCCAAGTTCATCTATCCAGAACCAAGTTACACTTTTCTGATCAAGGAAATATACACATATAAAGAATCCAAGTAAAGGTAGTCCATTCCTATCTTAACAATTATTTCCTTACGCATATAGAAAAATGCTAGAATTAACTATTAATTAAGATACGCATTTATTAATCCATGATTAATAAAATATAACAAATTAATAATTAATAACACTATTAACAAATCAAGTAATTAATTAGAAAAATATGCATTAATAATAAAATATGATTTGAATATTAATTAATGTATATTTAACATTATACAATTAATTAATAACAAATTAACCATTAATTATTAATTAATGCCAAATTAAATCATAATTAAAAACTTTATCAAAAACTAAATATTTATTTAAAATATGAAAAATATTATATATATATATTTTTTGCATTAAAAAAAATATATTAAAAAAAAATTTCAATTACAAAAAAAAAGAAGAAAAGAACGGGGGGCGGGGGGGTTTATCCACGTGGACCCCACATGGTCCCCCTAGTAGCTCACGCTACCAATGGTATCGCTGCTACCAATTAGTAGTAGTCCGCTACCTTTGGTAGTGCTATTACCAATTGGTAGCAGTTTGCTACCTTGGGTAGCGCTGCTACCAAAGGGTAGTAGCCGCTACCTTTGGTAGCCCTGCTGCCACCCCACATGGTGGGGGTCACCCTTCCTTAGTAAGCATTAGGTGATTTTGTGATCTAGCAGGTGGTTTTGTAGGATGCAGTTCCTAACTATGTACTGCAGATATTGTTGGGGGATTTGTCCGACAACTTTTGGATATATCCTTTTTTAAATAATGTTTACTTTTTTGTACTTTAACTTGCATATGCACGTTGTGTTATATAACCGCTAAAGTGGGGGCTAAATGTAGCAAAGTAAATTATACACCCTTGCTAGGGTGGGACAATTCCACGCTTGGTTTAGAACCTGCCTTGCTGTGTTTTCCACTCTGCATTTCTAATCTCTTTTAAGTATTTAATTAATTAATTTAATTAAATCAAAATTTAACTTTCATCACTTCACACATCATAAATTTGGGATCTTTACCCTAAGTGTGCCCCTTTTCATTTTATTCCTTCAATAAATCATTATATCATAAACCCTAATTATGTCCTATTTTGATCTTTAAGGGCCGATTTTGCATACCAAAACATCTCAGAATCAGTTCTAACTTTTGGATTCATTCTAATATCATCATATCTAAATGGCCTTGAAATTTTGGTGAAAATTTGGTTGGACCCAGTGCAGTTTACACCTGGTCCCTGACATTTTTCCCAAAAATTTGGGAGTATGATTCAATGATATTATAATGCTTAACCCAAGAATATTGGTGGGAAATTCAAATCCTAGGTCAGACTAAAGATGAAATTAAGATCTACGGTTTCATACATAAGATCTCTCTTTCTTCATTTGGTGGCATCTAATAAAATATCTAGGAAGGATCTTTTAAAGTGATCACTAGGAGCCTTCTATGTACCAAAATAGTAGATCTTTGGAGTCTTCAACAACATTCAACAACACCTCTAAATAATTCATCAATAATTATTTCATCATTTAGGGGCTTTTAAAGATGTAGGAAAGCGACAGGAGATCACCGAATGAAGATTGGCTTGTACCCCTCTCTTGGGGTTGGGTATGGTTTCATGTTGTTTCCATGTCTTTGTATGAGCTTCATTACATCAATTTGATTTACATTTATGCTTTACATTACTCTCCATCATCTATTTAGGACATTTAATTTGTCAGTTATAAGTAATTAGGGTTTACTCATTAGGGTTTCTCTAGATTGTTTACTCTCATCCTAAGATATTGTGCACACATAAGGTTCTTACACACACTATTTTACTATAAAAATCAGCTATTTGTTAAGGTATAAATCACTGAAATAGGGGTTTGACTAAGGAAAAACCCTATATAAAAACCCAAAACCCTATTTTTCAGCAATAGGTGTAGATTCAGGATCTGAGCGTCACTGCAAGTTTCAAGACCGACAAAGCACACAAAGAGTGTTCTGAGGGTTATATTTGGAAAAAAACCCCTAGGACCGGGGCATGGTGCATTGTTCCTTCCTAGGATAGGGGTGTGGCACCCTGGTCCTCCCTGTTTTCAACAGAATTTGGCAGATTAACAGTTTAGAACTCTCTGATCCTAGTCTGTCAGGTATAGCTTCTAGTTTGCAAAATCAGGACAATTCTAGTCTAGGACATTTTGGCTCATATTGTTTGTGCAAGTACACTTCTAAATTTTTCTCTCAATTTGTACTTTTCGGTAGTATATCAATTGTTCTCAGTTTTGTATTCTAGTTTAAGTTATTCAAATCTACATTTTGCATCTCTCTTATCTCTCATTTGCAGCAATGGAATAGAAACCCTAAGAGGTAATCCTTAGATCTCTCTTAGTCATGAGAAGTACCCAAAGTGTGCTACCTCTCTAGCCTCTTTCGTATTCCATGAGTGTGTATGCAAATATGGGATTAGGGTTTACTCAATTAGTCTCACTTTTCCCCTTGCACAATCCTATACTGCATTTTAAGCAATGTGTATGCAACAATATATGCAATCATGATTTCTACTTACTTCTAGTCACTACTATTTTAATGTAATGTAATTCTATTATTAAATAAGAAGAAGTATGTAAACATTTAATTATGCAATAAAACATATGTAGATGATATAATATTATGACCATAGAATAATACATTAATGCAAGGTACAACTTCATTTACATAGTCACACTCACGCGGCAGTAACAAACACAAAGATATTCTACTCACATACACTAGAAGGGCCTCCATAAACATAAGATCATAATATTGAGGATTATTGAGGATATGCATGATCACATAAAATAAGAGTAATTTACACCATCACAAATACATGGGTGCCTAACAATAGCTCTAATGAGGATTTCCTAATAGGGGAATGCACATATTGACAACACAAATCACTATCACACAAGGGTGCACTGATATTCACATATGCATAGGTAGAACTCAATAGGAGGACACTACTCAAACAACAAAGAACTTTACAATGAAAAAATCTATTTCTCTCAAAATAAGTAGGGTTCTCAGAAGGACATGGTTAACATGCTATTTTCCCTTCTGAGAACCCTATAGTATGCCCAGACTAAGGAAAATCAACACAATAGGATACTGGGGTCACAACAAAATATGTACATAGTGCAGATTAATCAAAACTCTTCTCAATACCACAAATTAATGAAACCAAGTAATTTTATTACAAATATGATAAATAATGCAAATTGGGGACATAACTCCTTAACCCAATTTATCTACCATGATAGTCTATATAATTCCACTTATGATCATTTATTTCATTTATGCAATGATACATTACTCCTAGTACTAGTATACCATGCACACTAATGCAATCACACAATATAAACACATCATTTTCCAAACAATTCATTTCATATATAGCATAATGCACCATTATGAACATGAGAGAAACTATAAAGAAAGCATAATAATTCCTAACACCTAAGAGTATGAATCACTTCTAACCCTACCACATCTAAATACAAAATTATACATTAAGGAGTGAAATGCTCATTCAAGATTGACATAAACATCTCAGTCGAAGTTAAACAAGGAAACATCACACCATTACACATAGGATTATACCAAGACTTGGTCATTCCAAAGACCCTAACATGCATGAAAGAAAAAATTATTCATCAAGGAGATAGTCACAAAGGGAAATCCTCAATAAAAATGAGGGTCAAATCAACCCTAAAAACAACAAACACTCATCAAATATCATGCTAAACCAAATGAGGCAATGCATCTGTTGTCACCAAGAACAGCTACACATACAAACCACTCAATGGATAAACAATAGATTAATCACTTGGTGCAATGCACCAAACAACCAATCCCTAGTCCTCTCAAGAGGTTCTTTCATAGCACTATCCATCCATCTTTGATAGGTGTAAAAGAGCCAAGAGGTACTCTTCCTACTCCATATGCTACTTTGGTTGGTTTGTCCTAAACTCTTAAAATTTCCCCTAAAGACATCCAAGCTACAAGATAACAACTAGCTCATAATTAATACACCTATGCCACTATGTTCCAACAACATCATCTACAAGGAACACAATATACCTAGAGATCCCAGTGTATGAACATGAGCTTTGATACCAAGTGTAATGCCCTGCTAGAAACCCCAGAGTAATAATAACTAATAACTCAAATACATAGAAAATAACTTCTTTTTTAATTAAAAGGAAACATAACACATCAACCATATTTAACACAATGCAATATTAAGTAAATAAATTACATAACATAGAAGAAATCATAACAATCTCTAGTAGAATACTTAATCACATCTCATTAAGGGTTCCCTATCATCACTACTGAGTAGCACTCAGTATGATATGTTAACCATATAAATCATCACCTAAAGATCTATAATAAGTTCATTTAAAGAACCAAATGCAATCTTCATATGATAACCTTCATTAATAATAAGAACATCATTGACATAACTCTTTTACTTGCAAGACATCCATTGACACAATCACATCTAGTACAATAGTTCTATTATAATATTTTCCACTTAGAATAATCTGAAATATATTTAACAGTTACCAATATAAAAAAACATTTACATATTCCATTTCATCATCTTTGAAAGGTACATCATAAAACACAACATAATGGTAGATCATCTTGCAATTGAACTATGAAGACACTAAAATGTACATGCTAAAGATCCATCCAATCACACATGAGCAAGTCCACCAAAATATTCCCAATGTGAAGAAAGGAATTGCCACCTAACCATGTGGAGCCCATAGGCCTACCTCCCATGCTAGGAGATAGACACAAGGCCCTAGTCAAGAAATACAACAAAAGTAGGCTAGGGATAAGGAACTAAGTAAACTCACAACTAAGACACCTAGGACAACACTTCATAAGACAAGATGATAAATATTATCAAAACATAGATACATAATTACAAAACTGCTAAACGCTTCCACAAAAAAACTACTCAATAGGATACTAGGATACATAAGGTGAGAGTGTCATCACATAGGCTCTCATGGGTTATCCTTGTAGTCTAAATCCTATCCTAACTCTAGACCCAATCCTCCATGGATAACTCGGGGAGAACCATACAATCCTTTCATAAGGACAATGTATTGCACAATCAAGATAGATCAACACATTTACATATGGTCAGCCTTGCCATCTCAACACCTCAATAGATGGATAGGCATTCCCAATCTCACCATCTACCTATATGAGCATAGGAGGCCATGAGTGGGGCATAATATTAACTTATTAGTATGTTTGAAATACAAATAAATCCCATACCAAATTTTAATTAATGTTATCACTTAATAATCTCTTCACCTATAGGTTATCCTAGTAGCCACCTAGGGCCCCGACCCCCATAGTGAGCCACTCTCCCTTGCTACACCTACATATCCTATAATCTAAGTCTTGAAACAAGCATCATGAAATGTAAGATATAGGAACATGATTAATCCCTAATCACAAATAGGTAGCACATTCTCAAAATAGGACTTCAATACAGAGACAAATCACAAGGTCAAGTCTTGAAACCGATTCACAATCCCCAAACAATTGTTCCTCTTCACAAGCCAAATCAAGAATGGGCACATGAACGCTAAATTAGTCAAATTTAGATAAATAAAATATGAAAAACTAAAATTGACAAGATAAATGGTCACCTAAGCCTCTAGAACTAACTCAGAAGTCGAATTTGGTCAAATATGCAAATTGATCAAATCCAAAAAAAATTGGTCATGGAAGTCACACAGGTGTTCATGGTAGTCATGGGAGTGGTCATCGAAGTCATGTAGGTGGTCATGGAAGTCATGGAGGTGATCATGAAAGTCACATAGGTAGTCATTGAAGTCGTACGACTAGTTATGGAAGTCATACAAGTAGTGCCCAAAGTTGCACAGGTGGTCAAAAACAAAAAAAAAAACATATAGAACAACTTAAAATCAAATTTTGACAAAAACCCATTAGAGAGGAGTTTAAAGGCATTTGAAAAATAATTAAAAAATTACATGAAAAGATTAAAATCTAGATTTCAATCAAACATATAGAAAAAATGATTCATAAAAACACTCAATACCCACATCCAATTTCAATAAAGAACAATCTTAATAAATCACAAATAAGGACTTAAATTAAAATAAAAAATACAATCCAAACAGTATCCCAATTCCCCTAATAATCATTTGTATTCAAAATTGCAAAAATTAACTAAAATCAAATAGTAAAAAATAGATACCTACTTGGAAACCTTTGGAAGAAAGAGAGAGAGAAAGAGAATTTGATGTCAAATTCCAAAACATGAAATCTCTTAAAAAAGACAACCAAAATTCCAAATCATGCAAGCTTGAGAAATCCAGATCACACTTTAATGCAATCTAGAAGTGAAACTGAAAACAAATTGCAAACCCTAGTCTAATTCCTCAACACAAAAATCTCTTTCAAAATCCTCCACCAAAATAACATAAATTTCTTCTCCAAAAAACATCACAAAGAAAAATGGTAAATTCCCCTAAAATAAATAGCTAAATAAGGCTCACTAAAAATATGCACAAAAACCCCTAATTCAAAAATCATGAAAAATAGAATTAAATTAATTTTCAACATAGCATTCCCATAAAACAATTAAACAATAATAAAAAAATATTAAACCATCAATTACAAATCCTCTAAAAATAGTCAACTTCCACTTCACAACCAAGAAAAGAAATAATTACTTCTTATAAGAATAAAAAAAAAATCCATTAACTCCCATTCAAATAAATAATAAAAGAATAATTCATTAAATAAATAAATAATAAATAAATGATAAAATAATAAATCATTTAAAATAAAATAAAAAATCATAATAAGTAATTCCCACCATAAAATAAATTTAAATTTAAGTACAATTATCCTCATTAATAGAACAACTCGTTACATGGAGAAAGAACAATTAGTTTCATGCTCAAAATAATCCCAACAATAAAAATATCACATCCACAATAATAAATAATAATCAATTAATCATTTACATAATAAATCAATTATTAAATAATATCCAATAATAAAAATATATATTTATTAAATTAAAATTACAATTAAAGCGACAATAAAAAATAATTAATTATTGTCCAAGGGATTGGGCTTAATTGGTTAAAACACTGGGTTCTCATTGTGGAGACCCAAATTCAATTCCCAATAGGGACATCTAAAATGAATTATAAGTTGTCACCAATATATAATCCAAGACTTCTAATTTATATTATCTGACCCATGCTTCTATTAGATCATTTACTTGTCGTGTGACATAAGTTTATTGGAAAGTTATAGTAACAAGGCATTGGAACCTCTACTATCCCTTTGAGATAGACAACTATTCAAAATTTAGAATTATTGGTTCCCTTGAAAAATTAAAAGAATATTTCTCTTACCTACAGTTATTAACTATAGATCACTTATTTTTCATGGGATTTAAGTTTAGTTGAAAATTATAGAAACAACTCATTGGAAATATTAACTAACCCTACATAACCATTGAATAAAGAGATATGAAAATCTTATAAAATTGGTGCTATTGATTAGTATCAACAGTATCAATCTACTGTAAAATTATATAAACAATTACTTGGGAATATTAACTACTCTATTGAACCATTGGATGATAAGATAAACAACTCTTTGAAAATTGAAACTCTTGATTGACCTTAAAAATAAAACAACATTTCTCTTGCCTACCCTTCCAAACTATTGGACTACTTATTTCAAAACATTTACTTTATCTACCTACCCACTATCTATTTGGCTAATTTCCAATTAGTGATTCAGCTATTTATTTTGTTCCATTTATCACATTTTTCAAATGTACCCTCAACTATTTATTTTGTTCCATTTATCACATTTTTCAAATGTATCATCTTCTACCTCATGATCTTCACTTGTTAGAATGGCCTAGGACATGCAGACTTGTGGGATAAAAATCTGAATGCACTGAAGCATACAGGTGAGTGAACAAGCCTTTCAGTTTTAGATTCAGTTTTTTCCATATCGTCACATTAAATAATTTTTTAATTTTTAAAAATCTTTTATGTTCTTTCCCTCTAAATTTCACTGTTTAGTGCTTTTGCTTTCTAATACATTTAATAATTTTATTTTAAAAAATCATTTTATTATTAAACTTACATATGCTAACTCATGCTCATGCATATGCAGGAAGGAGAAAAGAATTGACAGGTTTTGCAAGATTTTTATAGTGGGTTTTTCAAAATTAAGAACTTTAGAATTATTTTCTTTGCATCTTAATAAAAGAGGTTAATATTATCATTTTTATCACTCTTTTTTTCTCTATAATTCAAGATCAATGGTGGTTTTTGAGTTTCAACTAGCTCGTGCATTGGTTTATATTTTCATCGCACCCTTTGCTATTATGTAATGCAACCAATCTTTCAAGTAGATATATCCGACCATATACTCTGCATTATACAACAATTAGTGCATAAAATATTAAGAGAGAAATAGAGGTTTTTCTTTTCATTTAAGGCCAGGGAAGAGATTCCCTGAAAATTGTTTTGGCCGAAGCGTTGAGTAATCATCCTTCCGCAGCTGCAGCAGATCTCCAAGACCAACACACTGCACACATCCTCCAACGAAATAATTGTTGAAATATAGTTCTTTAAGCGCCATCCTTTCCTCGTCAAGAGGAGGAAATTAAGCTGGAGAAGTTCGTAAAGAACTGTATTCAAACAATTCATTCCTTCACGAGGGCCTGGCTGTTGTGTGTCGATCTTGGAGATCTATTGCAAATGCAGATTTATGTGGGAGAAGATGATCACTTAATGCTTCGGCCAAAAGATTTCTCAGGGAATCTCTTCCCTTGCCTTCCCTGCAGCGAAACGTAATTGTTGCATAATGCAAAGTATTTGGTTGGATGATATCTTAAAGATTGGTTGCATGATATCTAAAAGAGATTTAAGCATAATCAGGTCATAATCAGATCTGGCTCCAGTAGAGTGGTCACCCAGATCTGGCCAATGCCAAGGGTGAGATGAAAAACTAATTCATTGCAGAAGAAGAAGAAGTGGAAAATTATTTCCTCTCCATCCAAATGGAGGAGGGTTATTGTAAATAATTCGAAGGAACATAATTGTCAATATTAGCCTGGGTATTTCTGATAATGAATTAGTTTTATTATATTCGGAATTTCATATTCTTCTCTGGAATGTTATTTACTATGATCAATTGCTCTTTTTTATGTGCTCCTTAAAAACATGCCATTGATGAAGAAACATTATCGGGGTTTTGGCAGATCAAGAAAATTTACCAGCTTTTTGACAGAACAGGAAAATCGCTCATCTACTGATAAAAGTATATAAGACACAAGCCGCTTCGTTTAGGATTCAGACAAACATAGAACAATTTAAAATACAAATTATTTAACTGTAAAATGAAATTCTATAAAGCATAGCATAACTTATGAACAAAACATAAAACATTCATATTAGTTTATACAGAATTCAAAGCATTGTGACCCCCCAAAAATTACAACGAGCTAACAGTGTAATAGAAAAATACAACGAGCTAACATCGTAATAGAAAAATGGAAAATTAAGACAGAATAATGATTACTAGTTTCATGATTTATATTTCTTTTGTGAAGGTGGCATTTATTGATGAAGATGAAAATTAAAGTCAAATATGCAAGTATTATTGAAATATTATGTATGGAAAATGTATTTCAACATCAATAATACCACAAAATAAATGTATACATTAGCAAAATTTATAAACTATTTAAATCTTGTTAATAACTATGTTTAGGCCCAAAACTAATTTCATTAACCAAATATAATCTTTTAGAAGGACCATTAGATTCAATATTTTGTACAAGCCTTATACATTGCATTGTTATTCCATATTATTAAATTGGAGATAGTTGAATCATATTGTTTCTTTTATAATACTAGCTGCTACCACAATCACTAGTCTTTATTTTCATGCTCTTTCAAAATAGATATTAGATTATATACGAGGTTGAACATGTCTCATCATCATGACATATTTTTTTGGCTAGGGATTAGAGCTTAAGATTCATATATTATTGAAACTATTCATGAAGTAAATTAATTTATTCATTTAACAACAAAAAATGTTGAATTATTTATTATCATCATGATGACTTTGACCAATGCTATGTTATAATAAAATAAGGTTCATAATATATTTACTATTAATTAATTAATAATAAATGTCTTGAGATGTGTAGTGTGAATAGTTGGTGAAGTGGCCACGAAGGTTCAAATCCTTGGTAGGGCGTATTGTGCCAATGTCATGCATAGGTTATGTAAAAAATTAATAAAATATAATATTTTCTAATATAATATATAAAATTATTTTATTATAGTATGTAGAATTATGATCTTTTAAATTTTGAATTACAACAAATGTAAATAATAAATATTACATACCAAAATTAAATAATATGTAACTCTTTTAGTTGTAGTCAAGATTTTGGTTAAGGTTAGCTTAAGGATAGGGTTGGTTAAAGTCAAGGTTAAAATTAATGTGTTATATAATGCTTAGGATGTACTTAAACTTATTATTATATTATTTAATGCATGTATGGGGCTATAACTTTGATGTTGTAAAGTATATTTATTTGCAATGTGTCTTTTAAGTGTTCATAATTTTGATAGAAAGACTTTTTTTAAAATAGTAATTATTATATTCATTAATTTATTAATAAACTAATAATAAAATTATTATATAACAGATCAATATTAAAATATTAAATATATTAAATATAATAGATACAAATAAATATGCATGGATAGTACAATAGACAAGAGACAAAAACCTTTTACAAAAATAAAAACTCAAATTACGAAAAAAAAAACATGTATGAAGATTTTTGTATAGGCTTAGCAAAAAGCCACCTTACAATACCTTGATAGATAAGAATTAAAAGATGTTGTAGATGGCATATTACCCCACAACTTAACGAAACTTACAAAAACATTAGATTTGGAAGTTTTCCTCTATTTTTATCTTTATTAACCCTTGACTCCACTATGTCCTTGTCTTTATCTTGATTATCCATGTTGAACATTGCTACAACTAGTAACTATAGTCATGTAGTTTAAATGAAGCAAATGTTGAAGGATATTAGAGTGATTTATGATGAGCCTACTATTATTTACTGTGATAATTCAAGTGCTATCAATATTCTCAAGAATCTGGTACTGCATTCTAAAACAAAGCATGTATCAATAAAGCATCATTTCTTGATGGAGAAAGCCAGTGATGAAGAAGTTAGATAGGAATATATATCTTCAAAGGACCAGATTGTAGATATTTTCACTAATCCTTTGCCTATAGATACATTTGTCTATTTGAGAGACAAGTGAGGGGTGTCTGCCCCTACTGATGAGAACTAGATGCATGGAGTTCCATCAATCAGATGGATTTCAAAGCCTTATCTTTTAATCTCGGTTTATAAGTTGGTGCTTCTACTCAAATAGAGTGATCAATGTGTGGTTCAGATGATCAATTTTGAGTTTATTCTAAGGGGGAGAGATTATTCTTCTTAAAGATTAATATTTGGGGAGAGATTATGAATTATATTTTGTCTTTGACATTGCTTGCAAACGAGGAGAGAAGCATGTGGAAATTGCTTTACCTTGAGATCTTTTTGTGCATGATCTTAGGGGGAGTTTGTTGGAGATTGCTAGTGTTGATCTATTCGTTTGTATTGATTTTTTTCACATTCATATATTTTCCTATGTTTGGTGCTCCAATGATTGTAGTGAATTAATTTGTTTTGGTTTGATGATATGGATTTGTAGCTACGAAAAGAAGTATCTCTAGTATCTCTACTTCATTATTTATTGATTTCAGTGATCTAAAAGTTTACTTGATCATATCATTTGATCCGTTGTGCTCCAATATGATTACATCTTTGGTTACAGATTTGGGAGAATGTTTTGGATGTTTATGTGTACCTACATTTTAGATGGTTGGTGTTTTGGTGCTCTGCAAGTTATCTTTCTAGCTCGAATTGTTGTTGTTATGTGTTCTTGAGTGTTAGTGTGTTGATCGATAAAGATTTCATTAAGTGGTCTTGGTGCAACTATTTTTGATGGTTTTAATGTACTTGTTGGTATTTCCTGATCGTTTCCTACTTGTTTTCATGGTCTGCATTGATCATTGTTTGTGATATTGGTGATTTTGTTAATTTGGTGATATTCTTCATGTTATGCGGTATTTTTGGTGGTGTAGTGGGTTGCAAATGATCTTGACGAGATTTTTCAGTGGTGATGTATCTTTGATGATTTGATCAAGGTCCATGCTATGTCATCTATGGCATTGTATTAGTTCAGTGGTTGATTTATGTATCATGTGATGTAATTTTTTAATTAAGGGTTGAGGGTTTGGCCGACCTTGTAGTTAAGGTTGATGATCTATATAAATAGGTGTTGTAGTCATGTAATTTGGATGTTGAGGTTGTGTCTACATTATCAGAGAGGGTGTATGTGTGCATTAGTGATTTTATCTTTCAGTATGATGTATTGAGTAGAGATTGTTGTAGGACAGTCAAATGAGCTAAACCAGAACTATCATCAGACATTAGCAGATACTATCTTTGCAGTTCATGTAACCTGAATTGTAGTCCAAATTTTATTGTATGGTAGTAAACCTTACCTAAGGGTTGGAGCCTTCTTGGTCATTGTATTTTGAGCAATGAGGTCTAGGCAGTGTGCCTAAATGTATGTGCCTTCACCATTGTAATATTTACACATACTACTATAGAGTATCATCTTATTTTGGGTAGGTTCTCATTGTGGTTTTTCCCATCATTGGGTTTTCCACATCAAAATTCTTGGTGTCATGTGTTTTTTTTTATTATATTTATCTTTATTCTTACTACGGTTGATTGAAATCTGAGATTGTGTTTAATTTGTTAAATCCGGTGAAAACCAATTCACACACCCCCTCTCATTTTTCCTTCATTATTGTTGCCAACAATCCATACAAAAATTCCTTTTCTATGCATGAACATCCTCCCTATAATGCAAACAATCTATCTTGTTGAAGTGTGGTTGATAAAATAATAACTACTGAAGAGCATAAAACATAGAAGAGATTTGGGTTACCACTGAGGGGTTATCTCCAAACTCACCTTCATTGTATCATAGATTTTAGCATATGTAGGATTTTTCATTAGATACTTCCTAAGAAAAATCCCCCAACAAAACTTTACCCACAAAAAGATCCTCACTAAATTATTATCCTCTCAAGTTATTAATCTTAATTAACATTCCTAAATCCCCATCCCTTATTCCTTGTGTACTAGGGACACACTCCATCCCTAGATTTCCTACATACACCGCTTCCAAATTTTAACCCAAATTTTTTTAATGACATACATACATATATAATTCCCTTTGTTATCCATCTAATAGGTTGGTTTTGCTTACATCATTAATATAATGCATTATTTGGAGAAGACCAAAATATACATCTCTTGTTTGTATTATAACATTGATTACGTCACTCATATCTGACTATTGCAAAAAATGATAACTAAAATTCATAGATTTATTCGTAAAAATCATATAGGGGTCATCCTATAATAACTTCCCATGGTTCTCATGTTCTTACAATGGGGTTTTCTTCAATATAGAATAGGTATAAACCTATTTTTCTTAATGATTGATGTATTTTTGGGCCCAATATTCCTGAGGATTATAAATTTGGCCAATAACACAACACCATTCTTATTCCTTTAAGGTCATGACCAAAATAATTGTTATTAGGGAACATCACTCATCATCTATCCTGATTAATTGTATAGCTCACATAAGGTAGAAGTCCCTCAAAACCATCAACAAGGTACATTGCACTTGAACCATTATTTTATCTCCTTTACTTCTATCAATATAGAATAAATTTTATCAAAAGTTTCCTTCTTCATAGTTTCAGACTTTATGAAGATTCATTGCAAGATAATCCCTTATAAGGCCTACCAAAGGTCTCTTCATGGCTATAATATTTAAAACCCTTAGGTGATACATGGAGTGAATTGAGACATTCCAAATAACTATCTCAAAATAGAGATCAACAATAAGTAAAATAAATGTCCATTCCAACAGTAACGCTTAAAATTTATTTCACTCAACAATAAGATATTTAATATTACATTTTCAACAATGAAGTGAAAAATCATTTCTATTTCAATAATGAGAAAAAGTATCAATTTCCACAATAAGGTAGAAAAAGGTAACAATTCCAATAATAAAGTGTAAATGGTATCCATTCTAACAATAAACAGTAAAACTGAGATTATTTTAAACAATAAATCAGATATAAGATAAATGTCCAAAAATTATTCAAATTTGATGTGCACAAAAATACCCAAAAACGAAAATAAAAATAAAAATATACTTTGGTAAGGGAGTAACCACTGTACCACTCCTTGGTTTTCAAGATCTAAAAATTTAACAAAATTATATAAACCTTCAATCATATGCATGTATCTCATAATGATAAAATTTTATTAAATTTAACTTCCAATTGAGTGAGTCATGTGGTTGTTGAGATTATAACTGGTAAAGAGCATAAAACAAAGCATAGATTTGGGTTACCATTGAGGGGTTACCTCCAAATTCACCTTCATTGCAACATAGATTTTAGCATATGTAAAAATTTTCTTTAGATACATCCTAAGAAAAAACCCCAAAAAAACCTTTACCCACAAAAATATCATATTTCTTAATCATCCTATCTAAAACCCGCCTAAAAATGAAATCCTCCTTAACATATCATGTTGCAATGTGAAGCAAAAGGCCATAACTTTATAAAATATCAAAATAACTATATAGAAAGACAAAGATAACACGAGAAGGATAGATGTTATGAGTAGATCTTGTGTTAAGTAGGTCTTCACCTATCACAATGATGATGTCTCTTTGATCCTTCAAACCATCCCACTAAAATATGTGTTTGAGATGTTCAACAATAAATGGGCCAGAAGTAGGAAATTCTGAAACATCAAAAGGAACTGAAATCATATAGTTAAGTGGTCTCTATTCTATTGTAGACACCTCAAATGTACAACCTCATCCTAATAACTATTATTCACATTGTAACTCAAAGACATGCCTCCACTTCCCTTATATATAATCAAACAACTTGGAGAACACACAAGCTACATAAATTGAAGACAAGTAATAAGCCTTAAATCACACATAAAAAAGGATCCAAAATGATATGTTGGAAATTTTAAGTGTGTTTGAAAATAAATATTTTCTCTAACATATTAATTAATGATGGAAGACATACTAAAAGTACACTATCTTCATGTGAAGTTGTAAGAAATTATCCAAACAGTCACACTTGGTCATTAAATTGGCATCACCTTTAAAGCCCCCAAAAAGAAATATTGATACTCATAAAAGGTTAAGGCATCATTCCTTGTACTATATTTAAAGTACTCAATAGGATACCTAATGGATCCATGACCCTTCAACAAGATCTCCAAAATTAAATAAACATTAAAAAAATATTATAAAGGGATTCCATGTTCCAGTAACAAAGAAAACTCTATTCATGCAAACTAATACCTCATAAGTCCCATCAAATGTCTCCTAATGGCCATAATACTGAAAACCCTTAGGTGATACTTGGAGTGAATTGAGACATTCCAAATAAATATGACAAGGGCACAACTCGAGAAACCGGAAAACATAGTAAATTGCAATAAAAGACACAGAAGATAATATTTTTATTATCGAAAAATATGCAATTCAAGAAACACAAGACATATTAATATTATTATCTGAAAAATATTTGCAATACATGCATACATACAAATAAGAGGAATAAATCCCACTAGCTGCAATACAATAGCTTGTAGAGTTTTCTGGAAAACCCTTGCAATTCAAAAAACACAACTCCCAAACTCCAACAACTAACTTCCTAGTTTCTACATATGAGTCTTAAATAGAATTTCTTCAGTGTTGGAGCTGAAATTACAATATAGAAATTACCAAATGGCAGACAAATGCAAAAACACTAAAATTGGAAATTTGGAAATATAGCCAGATTCGAAAATTGGAACTTTTTAAAAAATTATCCAACTTTCGGTAGCCATAACTTCTGATCTAGGAATCAGATTGAAGAACCATTTTAAGCATCAGAAAGCTCTGTAAGTGGATAATGTGCTAAGATTTCTTTTTGCCAATTCACGTAATTTTCGAGCCCATTTGACATTGTTTAATGCCTTAAATCTGACTTGGAAGAAATTTTTTGGTTTTTTGGGAAATTGATACTTTACTCAATTTCAAACTGTTAATTATTTTGACCTTATTCTTTCACCAATGATCTTTATTTTCCTTCCATAATCTTCCTATAAATTTTGGGCTCCATCTGCCTTCAAGTAAAAACCTTCTATTTTTGGCAGACGGCTAGAAAAAACAGCTTGTGCATTTTGAGCATTGGAATATCTTATTTGTCTTCAATCATATACATGTGTCTCATAATGATAAATTTATAATTCTATGAGTCATAGTAGGCACAAGGCCTTGCTTTTGAACATGGTTTTGCTACCACATGTAATAACCCTTCCATAACACCCCAAAAAAACCAACTATTTTTTTTTGTTGTTCTAAATTTTTCCTTAATATTATTAACTATTCATTCATATGTATACTTGGGTACTCCTATCCATACGGGATAGGTACTGGTCCAATTAAGGACCACATCTAACTGTATAGGTTAGGCATTTGTTCATTCATGATAAGTATCCACCCAACCGAGTTAGGCATCTATATCCATTACACATGGAATAGTTATGTGCTTTGGCTAAAGTCTTATGACTCATTAGTGTTAGTATTAACTAGTGACTGAGAGGGGGGTGAATCAGTCAAAATAGTTTATACATAATTCAAACATTCAAACTGACCGGTCTGCAACTATCCTTCCAAATCTACTTAAACATTGCATAAATCATGAAAGAAGAGAATATCAAATAAAAGATATTTTCATGCACAAATAAGAATCACATAACACTAGCAATTATACAAGGAAACCCTCAATTAGAGGGAGAAAACAATGGTGGGGATAACCCACAATTTCTTTTACTGCAGTTAAAAAGAGTGTCATGTTAAGAGCTTACAGCCAGTTCTTTCTGAGAACATCACCCTCTTAGAAGTGACTAGTATTCAGTCAAGAATATGTTAGAACCTGTTAAAGTTAACCTTGCTAGAGGATTTTACAACTGCATATCTGAAGTGACTCGATTAAGAGTTTTTACATAAAGAACCGGTTAAGGTTCACCTTGTTAAGGGACTTACGTTGTTGCAATTTTTAGAAGGCAACAAAGATGATAGATTTGTCTGATGACACTACCTCTGTCTCATAGATGCACATTGCATGCTCTGTTATTCTAGTCGATGTGGGCTTCACCGATTCATACCTCTATCTGTTGCACTCTATTCTGCTCCCCCTGTTTACATTCACACAGACCTTTTTCATATTGACAACAACTAGATTAGTATGAATGATATGAATATATTATCCTTTTGTCTTAGCACTAACTTTCCCTCCAAAAATCAGATTCAAAATTCTATTACTGTGCCTCAAATTACTCTCCAAAAATCATTCTGGGAATATTAGTTAAGACACTCATTTATTTCGATAAATTGGATGGTTGAAAAGAGAAGATTGTCGGTTCAAGTGAACGTTATCTGGTTCTGTCGATTGAGACTCCTGTATTGCCAGTTTTTACATATGTAGCGGTCCAATTATGTCCAATTCTTCTTAGCATGTTACCTCCTGTATATCAGTCTACTAACTGCTTAGCATGTTACCTCCTATATACCAATCTACTAACTACTTAGCCAGTTAACCCCTATATACAGGTCTACTCTCTGCTAATAGGAATAGGGACTCTTGTTCTTCACTAGTTACCCTTTACTACTTTACTGATGGATTGTGGAGACTTAGAAGATGATGTTTCCAACAATGATAACCATTTCACTGGTCATGCAAAATGCATCATAATGCCAACAATTGGGACCATCTAGTAGCTCAAGCTTGAAACCCATTTTAGAATTTATGCCATGGCCTCAAGGTTTTAAGTGATCCATATGAGATCCTTCTGAGTATAACATAAATATATTTTATCTTATCATTAATTTTGGAATTATTAATCCAAACCCTCACTAAATGATTATCTTGAGTTATTAATCTTATTTAACCTTCCTAAATTCCCATCCACGATTTCTTGCATACTAGGGACATACTCCATCCCTAGATTGCCTACATACAAAGCTTCTAAATTTTGACTCAAATTTTGTTAATGACATACACATATATATTTTTCTTTTCTTATCCATATAATAGATTAATTTTGTTTACTTCATTAATATAATGCCTCTTTTGGAGAAGACCCAAATATACTACTCTTTCTTATCCTATAACATTGATTATGCCACACATATCTCACTATTGCTAAAGAACTAATAAATAAGATTCATAGAGTTATTCATAAAAAACCATATAGGGGTCACCCTATAATAACTTCCTATGGTTCTTGTATTCCTACAATGGAATTTTCTTCAATATATAATAGTATAAACCTATTGTTCTTAATGGTTGATATATTTTTGGCCCCAAAATTCCTTAGGATTAGAAAATTGGCTAATAACATAATGTCATGCTTCTTCCTTTAAGGTCATGATTAGGATAATTATTACTAGGAAACATAACTCATATCCTACTTAATTATCTTTCTCACATAAGCCAAAAGTCCCCCAAAACCATCAACAAGGTATGTTACACTTCAACCATTATTGTATCTCCATTACTTCATTCAATATAGAATCACTTATATTAAGAGTTTCATTATCCATAGTCTCAAACATTATGAACATTCATTGCAAATGAATCACTTATAATGTCTATCAAAGGTCTCTTCATGGCTATAATATTGAAAACCCTTAGATGACACATGGAGTGAATTAAGACATATAGTAAGGATTAAAATTTATTTCACTTAACAATAAGATATAAAATATGTCATTTTGAACAATGAAGTATAAAAATGTTTCCCTTTCAACAATGAATTTTTTTATCAATTTCAACAATAAGACATAAAAGGTAACAATTCCAACAATAAAGTATAAATGGTATCTATTCCAATAATAAAATGTAAAAATTAATCAATCTCAACAATAAGCAGTAAAAGTTTGTACAGCCTGAGTTGGCCTATTGGTGGAGAACTCATGCTCTTCAAAGAGAGGTCCCAAAAAAATAATAAGTAGTAAAAATAAGATGATTTTAAACAATAAATCAATTATAAGATAAATGTCCAAATATTGTTCAAAGTTGGTGTGCACAAAATACCCACTATAACACTTTTATAAAGGAGTAACCACTATAACACTCCTTGGTTTTCAAGACCCAAAGATTTAATTAACATCATATAAACCTTTGATCATATGCATGTATCTCATAATGATAAAATCATATTAAATTCAACTTCCAATTGTATAATTTGTAGTAGGTACAAGGCCTATCTTTCAAACCTAGCTTTGATACCACAAGTAATAACCCTTCCATAACAACCCAAAAATACCAACTATTTTTTTTTGTTGTTCTATTTTTTTAATTAATTTTATTATGTATTCATTCATAGGTATAATTGGATCCTCCTATCCATGTGGTATAGGTATTTGTCCAATTTAGGACCACATCTAACCATATGGGTTAGGCATTTATTTACTCATGACATAAATCCACCCAAACATTGTAGGAATCTATCTCCATTACACATGGCGTAGGTAAGTGCTCTGGCCAGAGTCTTATGACTCATTGAGACCATCTAGGTCCTAAGTCACATCCTTGAAGACTACTCTTCCCATTGGAAGTGCACGTAGGTAATCATCCATAGAGGTATTTTTTTAAACTCAAGTAGGAAACCCACTTCAAAATTTATCCCTTGGCCTTGGGGTGTCAAGCGATCCATCCAGGATCCTTTCAAGTATAACATGAATATATTTTATCTTATCATGTATGTTTAGAATTATTAATCCACCCACCTCACTTAGTGGTTACCTTGAGCTATTAATCTTATTTAACCTTCATAAATCCCCATCCTCGAGTTCCTACATATTAAGGACACACTCTATCCCTACACTACCTACATTCACCCTTTCCAAATGGTATCAAGGCCTATATAGTTATTATTTCAAATTTAGTTTTGGTGTAAACTGTTTAGCGGGTATGCAACCCTTTTTAGGGTCATTATCCTAGAGAATTTCTCTGTGGTTGCTACCCATATTGGGGAGCTCATAAAGTAAAAAGGGTCCATGTTGGTCCCTTGCTTGTTTACCTAATATTGTCTATATCCTACTCCTAATCTCACATCAACCTTATCCAATGTGTTGAAATAGAGAAACATATCATCCAAAAATTGAAATAGCAAAATAACATAATTACATACACCCAAGCCCTATTGGGGTTTGTACATTTTCACTGATCAATGTAGGTTCATTTAAAATTTATCTTACTACATTTTCAATCCAAGAGAGATTTATCGCCCCTTAGATTTTAACTCACCTTGTTCCTTATTTCTCTCCATTAGTTTATAGGGATGATTCCACAAATGTTGTTCTTACAACTTTATTGGGTGTTAGATGCAATAGGTCAATCATTATGATATTACCTATAAGCACAAGACAAAGGCACCATTATACCAAAAATTGCTAGATTTATATGTTTCCTTGTCTTGATTTAAGTTTACTAATCAAAATATATATTATAACTTAGGAGAATTACTTAAAAATTTAATTTCAATGAAAGATTAAAATTGATGCAAAACTTTCAAAAAGTTATTTACATCAAATAAATCACCATCAATTTATTTAAATATTAAATATTATTATAATCAACGTTTCTCCTTTTTTTTAGATACTTAAACTAATAAAATGACTAGTGTTTTTAGCATACACACTCCATTATCTAATTTCTGATAGAAATAAATGAATAGTAGTGATAACTCAAGGTTGTAATAATTTTCTTAATATAATATGAAATAACTAACCTTTGATTGAGGATGATGTGCATGATTTTCAATAAATTAGTATTCCACATTATTCATTAATATGAACCTCAATAAAAGAATATTGATCAATTTGGAGTAATACAGTTCATTTTTAAATTGTATTTTACTATTCTCGTCATTTAGAACAAACTATATGAAACATGCTAAGAATCCTAAATTTCACTAAATTACATTTTAAGAATCATAAATGCTATTAACATATCAAAGACTACTAATGCTTACAGAGTCAAACACTATCATGTGAAATGCTTATACAAACTATTAAGAGAAGAAAATATGACTATTCAATTATAATGAAAATTAAATCAAATCTAGTTTAATGCAAAGCGTAAAAGATTCTTACTTTTAAAGTGTGAACTAAAAAATATGAAATGGATATTTATTAATCATCAAATTCTATAATTTTTCCCTTATCGAAACTTTGTTTCCTTTATTTTCATTGTGATCTTGTGGAGTTTTAATAAGCTCTTGAATTTTTATTACATTCCTTTTTTTTTTTTTTGCATCTCTTGAAGATTCAGTTAATATTTACAAGATTGGAGTGAATGTTACATCGTTGGGAGTTGTTTGCATGAAGCCCTGTGAGTTGGATTTATTCCATCGCCTATCTTGTAGCTATCTTGAGTAGTTTTTGGCATAAGAATGCCTTTGGATTATTTGTTTTTTTATTTCTCTTAGCTCTATTTCATCTCCCCAAGTTGTTGTGCAAGTTTGGTGAAGATTTATGCACTTCTGAGTGCAGTTGTGGCTAGAGATTGATGATGAATTATCTTGGTATGATCATAATATTTCATTTAAAGGTTTACCTTATATTATTTCATCCTCCCACACCTTTTGGGAGTTTCTCTTGGTCAATTTGTGAGTTCTTATGCAATTCTGGCAAGTATCAACACCTTACTTGCCTCATTTTTCTTCATTTTAGCATTTTGAACCCAAAAGGCTAATGTTTGGCACCAAAATTTGAAAGGAAGACCCTAAAATTATATATTATATCATGCAGGCTCTAATTTAGCTCCTAAATATGCTAAACTATATTTTTGATGTGCTGAACTACTTCAGGTTGCAGGTTTTGTCAGTTTTGGTCAATGTGAATGCTTTGTCTAAGTTTGGGAATTTACCAAAGGCATTTTGTGATTACATTCAGTATTTAAGAGGTTATGTGGAATATTTTTATATTTTTTTTGTACTCTAGTAAGTGTATTTGTGTGTTACCATTTAGGATATCATTCATATGATTTTCTCCAGTGAGAGAAAGGAAAGCCTCATCGTTGAGAAATCCTTATGAGAGCTCTAGGAGGATGTTCATGCCTCATTGTTGAAATTTAGTAATTCTTTTGGATTATCCTTTGAATTAATACATTTTCCATAGTTATTTATTGTATTATTTTGGTGAAGGCTCTTGCTTGTATTTGGGTATATGATTCATGGTATGCTTCAGTTTGCCTCGATGATGTTGTGACTTTGTTTATGTAATTTGTGAGCCTTCATGATGTTGTTCTGATTTTATTTTAATGTATTTTTCACCCTAAGGTTATGGTCCATGTTTGGGAGAGTGGGATATTTCATGTGTAGGGCCAAGGTCATGAGCAATAGGCTTCTAAGAGGTTCCTAGAGAGAATTCTTAAGGTTTGGACATTTCTTGGGACCACATGAAGAGTTTATGTTTAATTATAAGTAATGACCATAATAATTGATTAGTGGGTTTTGATAATTAGTAATTCTCTTAATCAAGATAATAAAATATGTTTTTAACGCCCCACCCATAGCTCTTGAGGGGAGACTCAAGATGGGGTTGGGAAGATTGTTGGAGCGGTAAGCCAAACTCCCTTGGTTGCTCATAGGTTGAGATGGCTCCACATGTCTATAAATGTGTAGCATGCCCCCTTCTTTTTTAGGATAGAATGTGATTACACTCTTCCCTACATGTGTGCATTATCCTTATTCTTTCATTGTTGATTATTCCTCTAGGAGTTTATTGATTTATGATTATCCTTGTGATCATGTGACTTGATTCATTATTCCTGGTTGTTATCTTCTAGATGTCATGTTGACTCCCTTGGTTGTTAAGGGCCAACCTAGGTCTTGAGTGTGAGTTATTACCCCATGTATTCTACTAACTTGGGGGGATGGTTCCTATTAGGTTCCACATGGTCGGGCGATTTCATGCCTTCTTCTATTAGGATGTTCTTCTTTGGATGCTAGTGTGTGTGGCTATAGGTTATATGTTTCTTCATTATGTGAATGGGTGAGGAGCTAATTTATATGTATTTGAGATAGTATATTGTATCATGATGGCATTTTAAATGTAAAGAAGACTATGTATATGTACGTTGTACTCTTATGTAATAGGACTTGATGATGTAGAGACTATGACCTTGTAATGGATTAAGATGGTGTATTATTATATGGTTCACGTTGTAGAAATATTCATTATGTTAGGAATGAGATCCTATGTTGAAGTAGGGGATTGAATGATTAGATTAAGTTTATTCTTGTAAAATCATATGATTCTTGAATTTGTTTAGTATCATGAAATCCTATTTGAATGTAGATAAGTGTTTGCTAATATAATCTTTCATATGTGTATGGATAGTATTCATGGTGAGACGTGTGATGGTCTTTCTTAAGGAAATATCTAGTTCCATATGTAGGAGAAGGATATATGTATATATATTCATGATGTGTTAGGTGAATAATGGATAGGGATGGGAAATAGGAACATTTAATTTGGTTCTTTAAAATAAACCTAGATAGTTCATGGGGATATCATGATATGCATTGATAGCTAATAATATCATGATAGGAAAAAGTATTGAGAAGATTTTCAATGGAATGAATGTTAATGATTTCATGATATGGATGTGTTATTGTTATGTTGTTAGCAACTAGTGGTGTCAAGATACCCTAGGGAAAGAATGAATGGATATAAGATTTTGGTTTTGATTTTATCTCCACTTGTGTTATATTTTGTATTTAGTTATGGTAATGTTCATGGTGTGTTATAAATTCTTGTGAAGTAATCTATGAATTGAAGTTATGATAGTTCACTATGTTGCAATACTAAATGATTCATTTTTTATTTTATCTCTATATGTTAGTTTATCTATTTTATGTAGACTATTTTGGTGAGCATTACATTTGGTATCAGATCCCATGTTCATACACTGGGTAATCTAGTTTCACATGAGCCCATTATGCTTGTTAGCACTTAGCAAGGGGTAGCCCAGCAATTTATCCCTCCTTGTTATTTTTCTTGCATTTTTTCCCTAGCTTTAGCTGATAGTTTATTTTGCATCTTGGTTAGACAAGATGTCTGCTAGAGGTAGAGGTCATGGTCTTGGTGGTCGTATGGGTATTTGATGAATCCTCATCTTGAGATTTTTGAAGAGTCACACCATCAGGAGAAGCAACAAGATCAACAGGGTGGTGAGGCAATTTTGTAGTTGGTTAATCTACTTTAGGATCATCTTGATTGATTAGGATAGAGGAAGGAGGAGAATCAACATGAGAAGTCTCACCATTCTTGTCATCAAGAGAGAGAGTGATCATGTTCGCCTTGTAGCAGAGAAAATGCAGTTGTTGACTAGGATATAGAATTACAGCTAGTCATATGAGATACCTTTTGAGACCTTGTCCCCCTACTTTCAATGGTTATAGCAGTGGCATGGAGGCAGATACTTGGCTTCTTGACTTGGGTACGTGTTTTTATATGCAAATTTTGTATAGCATTAACACCAAGGCTAGGTCTGTGATCATGCATCTTCATGACTTTACTTCGACATGGTGGCATACGGAGGAGAAAAAGTTGTATTTGGATATTAAAATGATTTATTAGGAGTTGTTACTTGAGAGGTTTTGTTCCCAATTCCTCTCAGATCATTCAAGACAGAGAAAGGAAGGTGAGTTTCATTATTTGCGGCAACAGAACATGATAGTGAGAAGTAAAAGTGTAAGTTATTTGAACTTAAGTAGTATGTTGGGATAGCAGATGATAAGCCTATGTTGATTCAAGATTTTGCTAGGGGTCTTAGTGATTGCATCAGTGGACCAGTTTGACCTCTCAAGGTTAAGACTTTGGATATAGTCATGGAGAAGGCATGGTTAGCCAAGGAGAACCTAAATTTTTCTTTGGGAGGTGGACCAAGTGTGCAGATATTTAGTGATTGAGTTATACGAGCAATTGAGAGAGGCATACAACTATAGTCTTCAAGTGTTGTTAGGATTTATCCTTCTTCTTTTCAGAGTTGTCAACAGTTTCATAATAAGTTCCTTCAGAGTTGGAACTTTTCAAGTGGTACTAGATCTTAGCAGGATAAAGATCATGGCAGGAAGCATGATAGGTGATTAGTTACCTCTCAATCAACATACAGTTTCCAGTAGTTGAGTAGAGGTAGTTCTTAGTAGTATAGTGTACCTGTAGCTACTTGAGGATTTAGTAGAGGGGGTTGCTTGACTTGTGGACAATAGGGCCACTTTGCATCCCATTTCCCTTAGAGATCCACATAGATTTCAAGACACAGGCCAGTAGCTTCAAAGCCTATAGTATGTGATACAGGGAGATCCCATTGTGTATTTACAATAGTTTATAACTGTCAGGCCAAGCACTAGTCTATAATAGTTGAGACTATAGGAGAGATAGGTGGTATCTCTTGCATAGTATTATTTGATTCAGGTGCTTTTGATCCTCTTATTTCTCCTTTAGAAATAGAGCGATGCCGACTTGTTGTAGTAAAGAAAGGTGATAGGTGATAGGTTGAGTTGGCTACGGGGTCCAAGGTCATAGTTTATTCCTTTGTGCATGGTTGTACATTGGATTTCAGAGTATGTACCACGTCAGTGGATCTTCGTGTTCTCTTTGGGTTTCTATAGTTTTGTCTTAGGTATGGATTGGCTTGAATAGATCATCAGGCTAGTATTGATTACCATGGCAACACATTGTAGTGTTTAGATGATAGCGGAAAGAGTGTGAAGATAGTTGGTATGTAGTGGCCTATTTCTCCTCACATGATTTCCGTTATGCAGTTGAAGCGATGTGTGTGAAAGGTTTGTTAGTTGTTTGCAGTGTGAGTGGAGGATTTGGATGAAGAAGGGAATTGCGATGATCCCTTTCACCAAAATCCCATTCTCTTAGAGTTTTCAGATGTTTTCCCTAGTAATATTCAAGGTATGTTGTTGAAGGGTGACATTGATTTTTGGATAGATTTGGTTCCAGGAGAAAAGCCTATATTTAAGGCTCCTTATTGAATGACTACCCAGCAGTTGATTGAGTTGAGATTGTAGTTGGAGGATTTGTTGGCTAAGGGAATCATTCACCCTAGTGTCTCTCCATGGGGTACATTAGTATTGTTTATGAAGAAGAGGGATGGATCTTAGGTTGTGTATTGATTATAGACATCTTAATAAGGTGACAATGAAGAACCGATATCCTTTTTTGAGGATTGATGACTTGTTTGATCAAATTAAGGATGCAAAGATCTTCTCCAAGATACATCTTAAGTTCAGGTATCACTAGCTAAGGATTCATGAGGTAGATATTCATCATATAGAATTCCACACTAGATATCAAGTGAACACACAATACTGGTTCCCACTTTTTGGCCAACTTTAACACTTAAATGAACATTTTGAAAAAAAACTCCACTTTTCGATACCTATAACATTTAAACCATTAAGAATTTGGAGATGACATAAACTAGTGATTTGTAACATCTTGTCTACACATTCTAAATATTAAAAAAAAATTTTTTTTTGAAGAAAATTGTATATATTTTTCCATCCACCTTGAAGAGTAGTTTTTTCCAGCAAACAACATTATTTTAAGAGTGATGTGCATCCCGAAACGCATAAATTTTTGGCTATAAATTTTTAAAACTCAATTCTTTCAAATTTTGGTTTCTAGCATCAATAACCAGTGCATGAAATTGGTTTGATAATGATATATTGAATACTTTTAATTTTATTAATTTTGGAAGTTGCAATAATTATAATTTAGACATAGGTGTACGTTTGAACACACAACTTGTTCTCTATATATTTAAATTCAATTTTATTTTTTTCTTAGAAAGAAGACATCAATACCTCCTGCATAGATATTTTTTTGAATTTTTTTGAATTAGTTTACTATTTTTCCGAATGGGTAGAATAGAGTTCATGTTCGGTGAAAAACCTATGTTTTGTGAAATTAAAAAAAACAATCTCATATTGTTAGGAATAATGATAATGGTAAGAAAACCACATGGCATGTTATATGCAAAGTGGTTAACAACTTTGTCTTTATAAAATACTAAGGCACATAAAATGCCTAGGCTTTACATGTGGAGAGACAAGGTCATGAAACACCTAATTCACACTTTGCATAGAAAATAAAATTCCACAAAAAATAAATGGTTGATATTTTCCTTAGGGAATAATCAACCCTAAAATAAAAGCTAAATGCAAAGAGATGAAACATCTCATTTGTAATCAAGCCTCTTGAGGAAGCTGCAGACTGATGAGAATGGGAAACCCTATTGCCATACTTCTCACAACTGCCATCATGAGGGTTTCTGAAGCTTCCTTTGACAGAGGCTTTGATGTATTCTGCTTTCACCATCAGGACAATACAGGTAAGATCAATTTGCATTTAATAAGCCACGACCCTCTGTTCTTTGCACAATTTATAGTATTTTTAGTGGGTTTGGAACTCAAAATTTAGATTTACTGGGTGTCTCTATCTTTGCTTAGATTTTGCACTTTGATTTTTTGAGGTCGATAAGCTGATTTGAAACTGATTTGAGGAATATTTTGTAAAGAACCACATTCTCTTTTATTTCTCTTGTAGTTTTTGATGATTTTCAACATTATGATTTTTCTAGTAATTGCATCCCTTTTCTTCTTTATTTAGTTGCCTTTTGTAGAGAAAATAAAAGTTATTCTAGGGTTGGTAAAAGACTGGATTCGGCTTCCTTAGCCAATAATTGATGAAATCCTATTTTCTTACTTCATATGTAACTATAAATGAACTTGTGCTCATTTCTCTTCTTTACAAATTAACTTTTCTGAGTACGTATTGCAGAAAAAATAAGGTTTTCTAGAGATTATACAAAGTGTCTTCATGCTTATATTCTTGAATAAATTCATGATTTTTTTTCTCTGCTCTTGGCTGACATAGGTTTTCTAAAACCCTAGCTGACAGACTCTGCATATGACTACCATCCTTGAAATCTTTGGGTTCTGAAGATTCACCCTCACTACTTTGCATATATAGCCGTATTTGACTGAAAACGTCTTCTATAGGGTCTTCAACACTGTGGTTTAATTGTTTTCATAATCTTACGGACAACACTACTGTATCCTTTCAAATTTTTGGTTTAATTTAGGACTACAAACTCTACCCTTCTTCAGTGGGTATTTTATATACAACATATTTTCTAATGATATGCACTAGAGTTTTAGCACAAAGGGTATTGTAGCTTCTCCATATGTCTTAACTACACTTTTCACTCATGTTCCTCTAACTATCATAACACTGTGATTAGACCACTCTGGTAGTATAAAGGCCACTATATATGGCTATAGGGCTCCTTAATGATGCATTTTGGACTGTTAGAAGTCTGAAACAAGGCTTCACAATATTTCATTAAGAATGCGACTTAATTATAAGGAACTCTTGATAACTATGGCACTAATTCCAATGCTCTTAAAAACCTCATCATTTCCTAGTCATTTGTATGATTGTAGTTTCTCTAATGAACATGTTGTCAATTACTTGCATTACATATCTTTCCATGCCCATTATTTTGTTACTATTATCACTTTGTCTGTGACTATTTTAGATACAAAAAATGACAGTGACAGTGACATAAACTGCTTGTGCTTTGATTATTCTATTATTTTCTTATCATTTCTCTGCTGCTAAGGCATTGACACTTTCAAGGTAATGATTGTCCTTGAATCCAATCTCTCTATTTTACTTTCATATTTAAACAATCCCTTATGCCTTGATTGTAATTTTGGTCATGAATTCTTTAGCAAAGTCCTCTCAGTCTAAACCTAAAAAAACCTTTTCTTAGCTCTGATCTACTCATTATTGTTATGCGTGAACTTATCATTGTGTATACCACTCACTAGTTACTCCATGAAAGGCATGAATTCTTTGAGACCATTTAAGTCCATAGTTTCTTCCAAATGAATCCTTTGATGGTGAATACAAAAAACAACACCAGGTATCATTTCTCTTTCAAATCTGATTATTGGTTTGGCAGGACTCTGGACTTATAGTCCTAGGGGAAAATGTATTTACTATACCTTTCATTTTCATGCTAGGATCAACCCTTGTGGGAGCCACATGTTACCCCACATGCTGATACTAAAAATGATTAGACTTGTTACTGCACATGGAACAAACCAGCTAGCAAAAGTTTCTTTTTTTATATTTGTTGATACATGTCTTTACTTATTTGGTGCATATTGAGATCAACTTATATATGTATAGTCACATGATCATGTAGCATATAACTAGTTAGTTCTTAGATCCTTCAAGATATAACATTGTTGTTATGACTAATGCAGAAATTCATGCACTTGGAAGGGCTCAAGATGTGCAAAAACAATCAGCTTCAGACCACGATTGAAGACGCCTAACTAGTCATCTAGGCAATGACTGGTTACCCTCTTTATATGCTTATGCCCTTATTTTACTTATTTCATATATTTTTTGTTCTTCTTTTGTTTCAAAGAAGTAAAGGCCAGTCTCACAACTTGTGTGAGACTACATTAACATTTTTTGTATTGAATGAATAATAATTACATTATTTTTCAAAAAAGAGTGCATAAATCTTTCTATGTTATGTTCATTTTCATAAAAATGAAATGAGTTTCTTGAACTCTGTATTCTTAATCTTTAAATCTAATTGTATTTTATAATGGTGGATACAATGTAAGGGTTTTTAAAAATGCACCTTTTTTCTTCATGACATGATGGCTCTACCTGATTGATCCTGAAAGTGAAAATCTAGTAACAAGTTTATTATTTACTTACCGTTCAAA
Organism: Cryptomeria japonica; assembly: GCF_030272615.1. NCBI lineage: Eukaryota > Viridiplantae > Streptophyta > Pinopsida > Cupressales > Cupressaceae > Cryptomeria > Cryptomeria japonica. The sequence goes on along the minus strand of NC_081407.1, from coordinate 224,733,586 downwards.
GAACAACCAATCAAAATAGAGGGTAGGTAAACTTCATACTATAACCAATTATGCAAATAATAATAAAATAGTAATTTAAACACCAATGGGATAATAACAAATCAAATCCTAATAATAAATAAATAAGTAAAATCTTAATAAATAGAAACTTATGATAAAATATAAAATCAAATCAATTGTAAAACATAAACAATAAATAATTAATAAATAAGTTAAATAATAAAAAAATAACCATTAAACAATAAATAAGTAACTAGATAATCAATTAAGCGATAGTTCAAATAAATCAATAAATATATCTCAATGAAATAATTATAAAATCTCAACAATAATTAAATATTAATAATCAATGAAACACTAAATAAACCAAATAAATAAATTGTCATGCTATACAATAAATTAATATAAAAACTAATGAATTGTATTGATCCAATTATTTATTAAATAATAATATCACAAAGGTCAGACATGCTTAAACCTGTGGAACCAGGTGGAGTTGATGTCTGGTACCTGCAAACCTGCAACCATCACCAAACACAATAAGACACATATATAACATATATACATCATAAATGATCAGGCAACTAATAGAGAATTGCAATGTCACATCCAACTCGCAATGAGTGGTCTTGCATCATCTCTAATCACAAAGTCACTAGAAGACAATCACATGCACCATAATATCAAATCAATCATCATGAACATAGAATAGGGTTAGCGTAGCCAAGATATTATTAAAATCCCATAAGCAGTATGATCCATCATGAATATTGAGCACATATAAACCATCTATATAGGTTCATCATCAACATAGTCTAAAATGTATCAATGAACCACATGAATCATCAAATAATATATGTTCACATTAAGTATCCAACATCAACAATATCATTAGAGGTAAAGATAGAGTCATAAGTCATCATCAAAACATCAACCACATGTTTGAGTAAGTCTATTGATAAATAATCAAAATGAAAATCTAGGAGGGATAATTTACATCCTCCCCCCTTTGCCTAATCTTACTCCTAGAAGCCTAAGAAAATATAGGGGTAAATCTCTCTCATCCATGCAAAATCCTTTCATTTTGTCCAAGAATCATCACTTGGATCCAATTGGATCCCTACTTTCCCTATGTCCTGACCCCTAAGGGTTAGCCCTTGACATGTAAGAATGCACACAGGCTCCAAAGAAAGCTACTTGTCCTTCACCTGCAAAGCATTCTAATCCAAAACATGCAATACATCAAGATGATAAACCCTCAAAATAGATACATGAAAAACATCATGGATATGAGACAAGATGGGCAACAAGGCAAGGTGATACACTACCAGACCAATCCGCTCCAAAATCTCAAAAGGTCTAACAAACTGAGGCGCCAACTTGTTGCTCCATGTCCTACAACCTCTCTGAATCAAGGTTTACTCTATCCTCCAAGCAATCCCAACTCAAGGGTGTCCAACATGGTCTACCATATAATGCCTTGAAAGGGGACTTGCCAACCGAAATATGATAGCCGTTGTTATAAGGAAAATCCACCAAATGAATGTAATCCTCCCATCTAGACTACTAGTCGATGACATACATTTACAACATATCATCCAACACTTGATTAACCCTCTCAGTCTAACCATCTATCTTAGGATGATATGTCAAACTAAAGTTAAGTTGTGCTCCTAAATCATGCTGAAAGGAAGTCCATAATGTTGAAGTGAATACTAGATCATTATCTGATGTAACCTATCAAGGAATCCCATGAAACCTAACTATCTTCTCCTATTGTGTATGAATATCTGATCAGAAATAAATGTGCCACCTTGGTCAACTTATCAATGATGACTATGATATCATCATGACGATGTGAAGACATAGGCAACCCAATGATAAAATGTGTTTATATAATGTCCCATTTCCACTCTATAACTAGGTTTGACTACAGAAAACCTACTGGATACTGGTGCTCTCCCTTCACACGCTGACACTCTAAGTAACATGACACCAAATTTTCTATATTTCTCCTCATGCCAACCCAATGATACAACTGCAACAAATCTGTATGCATCTCATTAACACCTGGATGTGCTGAGTAAGGTGCATGATGGGCCTATGATAAGATCAATTATCATAAACCATTTGATGTTGAAACATATATGCATCCCAAATGTCAAAGAAGATCATTGGACTCCTAAGAGTAACCTACATATCTACCATCCAAAGCTCTCCCTGATGCAATCTCTTCTTTAACCTCCTAATACTAACCATCTGAAGGAAGGGCAGTAAGTATATAGCTCCTCAAATCTACACTAAGATTCATCACTAAAGCCTTGTGCCTCTTGCGACTCAAGGCATCTACTACCACTTTCTCCTACACTTGAATGTATCTCACCTCAAAATAATTCTCACACAAGAACTCTATCGAATGCCACTGCTTGGCATTAAAGTTTGGTTGTGTGAAAATGTAATGCAAACTATGGTGATCATTGTGAAACTTGAATCGATGCCCAAGAAGGAAATGTCTACAATGAACGAAAGGATGAACCACTTCTACTAGCTCTAAATCATGAGTAGGATAATTTAACTCATGATCTTTAAGCTTACATGACCCATATGCTATCACTCTACCATCCTGCATCAACACTTCTCCAATACTCTCCAAGTATGTATCTATGCACACCACAAAATCACACAAGTGATTTGGTACTACTAGAATAGGTACACTAGTCAGACACTCCTTAAGGATCTAAAAATCCATCTCACACTAATCTGAACACATGAACTTCTTTCCTTTCCTCTGAAGAGAAGTGATAGGATTAGAAATCCTGGAGAAGTATTGAACAAATCTATGATAATAAATTGCAAGTCCCATGAAGCTAATAACCTCACCAACATTAGTGGGTGCTAGCCAATCCACTCTAGCTTGAATCTTAGAGGGATCCACTATGATACCCTCTCCTGATATGACATGGCCAAGATATTTCACCTTTGTTTGGAAGAATTTGCACTTCGCCATATTGGCATACAAATGATTATCTTGAAGACACTGCACAACCTTCCTCATGTACTCCTCATGCTCCTCCATTGATCTCAAGAAACCAATATATCATCCAAGGATAAATGAACAAACATATTGAGATACATCTTGAAAACTCTACTCATCAGTATCATAAAAGTTGATGGAGCATTAGTGAGACCAAAATGTATATTATGAACTTGTAATGTCCATGGATGAGTTCATAATAATGGTTGCCACTTTCACCCACAAAGTAAAAACATGATGGTAGGAAAAAAATCAGAGGGTGTTCATTCGTACTGGGGGTGTTCGAACAAACTACCCTTTGGGGTTCACTCAAACCCCCCACTTTTCTTAAACCCCATCTTTCGATTGAACCCCCTTTAATGGTTTTTTATTATTATACTAGTGGGTTTCATTTGAACCCCACTTCATTCGAAGGTATTTAGTAGGGTTCATTTGAGGCCCCCTTTTTTTAACTACTTTGAAACTTTTTAAAAATTGCTATAGATTTTTTGCCTTTAAACCTCTAGTTGAAGGCTCAAATGGAATGACCATGACAACCCAAAATGTAGTATGGTAATCCTTGAAGCAATCTTTCCAATGGATATAATTTTATTACATATTGAGTTTATTATGTGTTGTTATATCAAGCCTAATCAGACTCGAAGGTTAAATTTTCCCTACTTCCATCGACACAATTTCCCCTCATATTTTTTGATGGTATTTTGGGGGAAGTCCCCCCAAGATGGGGTCAAGGGGAAGCACCCCTAGAGTGCTCCATGTCATGATACATGGTGGGGTCAAGATGCAGTGCCCCGCGAGGCCAAAAAGACTTTAATTTTTCTATAAAGGCATCAAATGTTATTTTTCTATTGGCTGACATGTTTTAACCCTTTGTAATTGACATGTCTTGATAAAAGGCTAAGGGTTAGGGTTTTTTCTAGAGAATTTTGTAGCAATTTACAATGGTATTGAGTTGCAATGAGATTGCTGGTTGTAATTGGTTTCTAATTTACTGGATAATAATATTGGACTTTCTATTTGGTGGATGTAGCCTGATATTGGGTGAACCACATTAAATATTGTCTCTTCACTGTTTTTTTTTTTTTTTCATTCTTGTGTTTAATATCTATCTTCATATAACATTTTTCAGTTGAATAAGAATGGTTTCCTTTATTTTTGCATGAGAATTCATTGTACAACAAATGAATTGAGAGGTGTCATTATAAACCTTCAAGTCATTTTGTTAATCTTTAATGAAAATGAGGGCATATAGGGTGGTTATGAGTAAGTTACCAACAAAAGGAAAAAATATAGTGTTTTGTCATCACATTGTGGGGAGAGTATAGGTTTCTTTTACTTCTTTGAGCATTTTTAGAGGAATTTATAGTTTGATTAAGTCATGTTGGACATTTTCACCCTTTTGGAACACTTTTGGATAAGGTCTAGAGGCTAGATTCTAGGGATATTTGTTGAATCCGACCTCAATCAGTTTATGGTTCCTATCTTCTTGGTTTTTTTGGGAAGGAAAGGAGTGTTGGTCTATTTATTCATGTTTCTATCTCATTTTGAAAGATTTCTAGACTATGCATATTTGGACCTTAGTGACTTTTGACAGTTCTTTGTCAAGTTTTTGCCATGTTTTATAATTCATATAATTTGATATATATATAAGTTACCTTGGAGATAGATAGAAGAGTATCTTTACCTTCTTATCATTTGCACAATTATGTATTTCATGTGATTAATCAAGTTATTAGTGAAGTTTGAATGCCTTCCTTTTAATTTTGTCTCACTTTCTTCATGCCTTCTTTGTGAAAGTGTTATGTGTAGGTTACATTTTGTGTTTCAATAAGTGATGTGAGCTCAATTTCGTGAAGTTTTCTTTCCATAGTTGATAAAATTTCATTCAGACCTTCTTGTAAAATGCTTATGGATGTGCATGTTTAGAATGAGTCATTTAAGTTCATTTCTGTCATATTAGTATTCAAGTGTCTCATTTTTCTAAGTATCGTAACTTGTAGTTTGGTGTATCAGTTAGTCCTTTTTTTTTATTAGTAATAGTAGGTTTTACTTTACAAGTTTTCCCTCTCCCTTTTCCTGGCAAGTTTAGTTGTGTAGGTGTTGGTCATCTAGGAGCCGGCCTTATACGAAGGTTCAGTTCAGTCGTAGGTGACTCGCAACCTTCAATTGATCCCATGTTTCTCCAGAAGGCTTTAGTTTTTCAAAATTTGGTGAGGGTGCATTTCTAGGAGGTAACATTTTTTGGCATGTCCGGTGGGACTATCATCAATACAGTTGAAGGATTTTCAACATACTGTTAGTTTTGATGTGCATTTAGAAAAGTTCATTCTTTCAGAAGGTGATTTTAAGCACATTTGGCAACTCTGATTTTTTTTTGTGAGAAGACATATTGAATATTTACATCCTATGAGAAGAGTACAAACAAGGAGTATCTCTTAGTCTTTTGATTACTTACAACTTTCTCCTTTGAAGAGGGAGGGTTGCAAATAGAACTCTTAAGAAATTCAAAAGAGTGTAGTCAACACCACCTAGTTTTTGGCGAATAGGTCCTATTATTTTATCTGTTGTTTTACTCATTTTTTTAGCTCGGGTTAAACCACATCTAGTTGTCCCTATGGCTAGGCATTTTCCTTTAGTGTCATTCAATGGAGGTAGCCCCCTAAATCTTATAGTGCATGATGATATTCCAGTGGCAGCACTTAAAAGTGTCTCGTTCTATACTGGAGAAGATCATACCACTCCCATAGAGCATATTAGATATATATCCTCTCTTTGTGGACTACATCATATCACTCAGGAAAATCTAGCCTTGAGATTACTTGCTGCTTCTTTTAAAGGAAATGATTTACAATGGTTTAGAGACCTGATAGTTGCATTAGTTGCAACATAGGATGATTTAGGGGAAAAGTTGTATAATCAATTCAAGGACAAGTCTGATCATTTATCCCTTGTTGAGCAACTTACAACTGTTAAAAGAGCCCCTCAAGAGCAGATGTCTAACTTTAATTTTTGTTTTCAAAGGACTTGGGATAGAATTCCCCCACTATTAAGCCATCTACTGAATATGCTTTTCTCTACTACCTAAGATCCCTAAGTAGTGATACAGAAGTGATGATCCAACGAATGGGAGGAGTTTCACTACTTGATGAATATTAGATTTCCATTAAAGTAGAGAACATCTTAATTTAGGATGAGAAAATTGCTCTGAGACCTCCTATGCCCATATTTCCTGACATTCAACCCAATATGCCTTTGCAAATCCCATCATTCACACTTTTCCCCATAGTGCCAGCATTACTAGCAACTTCTTAAGCTACTGCAACTCAAGAAGTTGCTGCTTCAGGCTCATCTCAGGAGCTACAAGAAAATAAAAGCCTACTCTAAACTTTTGGCAATAAGATGGTGAACTTAGAAAAGAAGCAATCTCATAACACACCCCTTATCAGTAACAAAATCAGGTTTCAAATCATCCTTTTCAAGGACAACAACATAAGTACCAGGGCAATAGGCCTTTCTATCAAGGAAACTATCAAGTTCCAAGACAAAATATAAATCAGAGGCCTTTTCAAATATATAATCCAGCACCTATTAGTATAATGAAATTCCTTGTACCTATTCAAAATAATCTTGCTACTAATTATGAATGGTGTTTTCCTTATGTTCAGCCTCATGACCAAGTTACATGTGCAAGTAGTGTTATCAATCAAGCTTTAATGATGCAAAGTGCTACAAATAGTTCAAGTGATACAAGTCCAATGCTTAACTCTCCTAATGATAAAACTTCACAACACCAAGAGAAACATACACATGACACTACTCTACTAAATTAGTAGGGCGAGGAGTTCTGTAGAATGAATGCAGATGATACTCTAGTTGCTGCTGACACTAGATCAAAGAAGAGAGATTTTGAGCTCGAGAAAGCATCTATTAAAGAAAAAGAAGCATTTGCAGATTCATCTACATCACAAATACCTTGCATCCTATAGAGAAACACTCAACCAGCTACCAAGGAGCAGCCCCACGTGCAAGCTGACCATGTTGGTGTGAAAACCCATCAAAAGGTGAGTCAAACTTTACCTTTAGCATTGTTGAAAATATGAAGAAATGAAAATAACTATATCTATGTGGGACTCCCTAGCTATCCCCGGTCAGCAAGATATGCTTCAGTTAGCATTAAAAGATTTGAAAGAATCAAAAGAATCTTGTGTAGGTCAAGATAGGGTTGTACTAACTAATAATCTTTAGGAAAACAAGCTATTGAACAAAGAAGAAGACAAAAATGTGAATCCTCTTTCTTTTTATTTGTCTTTAATCAATGGGGATAACTTAGTCCACAATTGCATGGTTGATAGTGGAGCAAGCAGTTTTGTCATGCCAAGACAGATTGTTGATACTTTAGAATTAACTTACCAACCTTTAGAGAAAAGACTGTTGCAGTTAGATGGGACAACCAACAATAAAGACAATAGGGGTAATTAAGGATTTGGGTTTAACATTGCATGTTTTCCCAATTTTTTCCATTCCCCAAGAAGTATTTGTTAGATTAATGATAGTCCCAAAGATATTGAGAGGTGCGGGTGAATCAGTATCTAACCGGTTGACAAAATATTTTGCCTTATTAAGTATTTTGCATTTCAAAACAATGTACCGGTAAATAAGAATTAATGTAGTAAATAGGAACAATAAAGGCAACATAGAAAGCACACCATACCACAAGATTTTTAATGAGGAAATCTGATGTGGGAAAAACCTTAGTGGGATTTGTGACCCACAATATTCACTCACTGGCCAATGAATGGATATTACATACAATGTGGTGCCTGCACATGCAGGAAGGCCAACTGCCTAGAGCTCACTACTCAATAACAAAATGGAAGTCTCACTAACTTACAAAATGGATTATGAGAATCTAATATAATGTACTGCTACAATACAACATCTGCATTTCCAGGCTCAGTACCAGTTTAAGCTCATATTATAACCATAGCCTTATACCAAATCTGTCTTATTACAATATGTCATGTCAGATTTATAAAAGATATTTAAAATTAAATACAATAAATGAAAGTTGTTCATGTCGGTTGGGGTGCTAGTATAAATTGTTGTCGCTGTCGGTGAAGTGTCTATTGGTGTTGGTGCCTGTCGGTGATTTACTAGATGAATGTCGGGTGGCTGCCTGTAGGTTGCTTGTAGGTTGCCATTAATGACGACATAATAATTTCTCACTAGAGTGTAGAATGCCAACAATGTCCCCCTTCGGCATTGATGGCAACACTCATGAGAAAAATCCAAAAATTTGTTTCCAAAAATGAAGTCCAAAATTTTACCAATAATGTGTGCTCCCCCTGAGCAGATGATCTCCTCAGATAGCCATTTTTCTCTATCCCACTACTCCCCCTTTGACATCAATGACAAAGGCTGTCAAAAATTATCAAATTGCAAAATTTCAACTTGAACTTTGTAATCGGTTGGTTACAATCTAGAATATGTCTGCTAATACCAAGTTTAAGCTCTCTATAAATCTATTGTTGTCCTTCATAGTTGCCTCATTTTTATGGATTATATCAAGGAGTTGATGCATATTCTCTTCCAGTGACCTTTGACCTTGAATTAATGCCTCAAAGATTTCTTTCCTCAGAGAGATAAGGTTGACTAACTTAGGACTGAGTTTGTGTTTAAGCTCTTTGGCTTTTGCCTTGATCCTTTCTTTCTTTTTCTCTAACTTCTCCAACTTTTCCTCAAATCCAGCAATTTCTTGCTCAATAACTTTTATATGTTCAGATGAACCAATGATATTATTAGCTATATCATCTATCTCCTTTTGAACTTTGCTTATTTCCTTATCAATGTCCACTGTTAACAGATTTGTCTTGTAGGTATCTCTATATAGCTCCTTATACTCCCAAATTGTTGTATTCAGTGTCGGTAAAAGGGTATTGATGTGTTTCATGCACTTGTTTATTATTTCCTCAAAGAATTTTCATTTTTCCTTTTCCATTTTCTCCTTGAATGTTTCTCCATTTATTTGATCAATTGTTAGTATATTACCAGTAATATATTTAGACAATGGGTCTAACTGACTCAAAGAATCCTTTACATTATCTACATTTCATTTGGGTGCAATCATGTTAAGAATAGGAACAGTGTCATCAATCACCTTATAGGCCAATGCATTAAAATCTGTTATTTTCTTTATTGAGTCTAGAAGTACTTCAGTCACATTAGTAGGTCTAAATTTTTTTAGTGAAGTAATCGATGTCTCGCCAACTACCTTTCAATTTTTTGTACTTCCAGTGGGAGTAACCAATTTTCTTGTATCAACCTCTGGTGGATCAATTTGTGTTTGCATTTCTACTAGCAATGGTTTTGGTTTCACAGTGATTGCTGGTTGCCCTACCTCAGTGTGCACTTGTCAATCAGCTAGTTTCTCAATTGGTTTCACTATACTATCTGCTATCGGTATCTCTGTTACTGTCTCTGTGGGTTTCCTTGTTCTTGCATCAATACTACCAATAACCGTTCTACTGTCCAAGGGTTCCACTGAATACTCTATTTGTTCTTCCTATACCCCAACCTCAATGTTATCTATTAGTTGCTCAGTAGCAATATCTTTCTTTTCCTCTATGCTCTCCTTATCCACTACAATGTTTACTTCTTGAGTGTCAATATTCATAGTGTACAAAATTTCTGACTCATGGTTAGTATCCTCATGTGATGTGTCCATATTCTCAATAGTCGGTGTGTTATCAGTCTATACTAGTGGAGTAACCGAAGGTGGTGGCAGGTTGTTAGTTAATTTTATATTTGATATTGTTGGCAATATTACATTATTATAGACAATGAAAGATTGTTGACATTTCAATAAGGATATTGAGAAGGTTGTTGATGATTATGGACATAACTGATTAAAGATGTTTTACTATCTTGATATTATTATTTTGTCATTGATGTCAATAAATTGATTTTGTAATTCAGTATGATGTTGCCACACCTTGAGAAGTATTATATGAAGATTATAAAGAGGTCAGTAAAGACACACGAAAGAATATGATGAATAAGGGGATAAGTTATTCAATGGGCAACTCTACCAAATCAGACAATGACGAGATCTTCCTGTTTTAGATTGTTTTAACATCATACATATGTTGTAAAATGTAAAGGTTAATACTATACTATGTTATCAGGCAAACAACCTAGTCGGTAAACCCTAAGGAACCTAGTCAGTAAACCCTAAGGTTATCGCTATCGATTAATGAAGGAAGAATGTCTACCGAGTGAAGTTTAGTATTCATTGAGTTGTAACCAAGCTATAATAGAATGCATTAAATGTTTAAATGTGATATTTAATGAATGATACTGATCAGTTGGAGTAGATCAATGATTGGTAAGCTGTGAAAGAAGTTTGTTAAATGAATCTAAGGCAATGGAAAGTCAGCAGGAAGATCTACAGCTCAGATTGAACCGCATTACCCTAACACAAGTTCCAAGGTGAATGTGCAAGTTCCAAGATGGGGTAAAACATTTTTAGATTGAAAGATACAATGAACTTGGACAAGATTGAAGATCTGATGGCTATGATTGATCATGGGAAATGTGATCAAGGAGATTAAGCAGTTAGAGGATTGTTTATAAATAGGAAACTATTCATAAACAATGGATGCGGGCAAGTGTTTGCACAGGGATGCTACATAGTGATTACCGAGCATAGAAGGTTGAAGACCTATTAAGAATAATAGAGTATTGATGCCCAACAGATAGACAAGATTAGTTCTATGTCTAGATTGTATTGAACAAATAGGAGTCTGCTTTAGCATTTTAGATGTGAAGTTGCAGACAAATTTTATTACTGTTATTTTGTGAAAGTGACAAGAAATCTCTTAACCGAGTGGACTTAATAGTCTTATATGTAAATCCTCTAACAAGGTGACATTTTGATTGAGTGTTTGAAATCCTTTGACAAGGTCACTTCTAACAAAGTGAAGATCCTAATAGATCTAAGGGAAATCCCTTAACCGGGTCACATCTAGCAATGTGTTTGTAATCTTTAACAAGATTTTCTTTTAACTGAGAATACTCTAGAAGAGTATATTTCATAGTGGGTCCAAAATCCCATAGTGGTTTTTCCCTATTTGGGTTTCCATGTTAAATCTGGTGTTATGAGGTTTATATTGTTCATATGCTTTTGAGTTTGCATGTTTGACAGTTTTTGGTTATATGTCTGATATATGTGTTACCGAGGTTGAATCTGATGTTTTTATGGATGATTAAGTTTGTATGATTCACCCCCTCCTCTCATCTTGTTGGCTATTGGATCTGTACTTATATTAAGTACCAGAACTATCAATTGGTATTAGAGCTTTGGACTCTGAAAGGAAAGTTTAAAGGCACTTGAGCTAAAGATCCAAAGATGTATAAGAGGGATGCACCTAAGCTAAATAAGTCAAGTTTCTCTACATGGTAGAAAAGGATGAAGCTAGATCTATCAAGAGTTGGAGAATATGCTATATACTGTCTGGAAAATGATTTTGTTGCACTGAGCACCTATCCATTGACTATGGCAGAGATAAAGGTGAAGTAAGAACATATTCAAGCAATGATTGAAATAACATCTGCATTGACCGATTCAGAGTTTAATGATATAGAAGGCTACAATGATGCAAAGGCAATGTGGACTAAGCTCATATCTGTATATGGAGGAGATGAACATGTTCAAACAGAAAAAGTAGATAGTCTAATAGGACAACTTGAATCTATGAGGATGAATGAAGGTGAGAACATAACCCAGTACAGTACAAGACTAAAGGAGATTGTAAATCAAATCAAAGGAGTAGGGGGAACTATTGAAGAAAATGATGTGTCAAGTAAGTTGTTAAGAACCCTTCTACCTGCCTATGCAATCTGAGTCTCTGCAATCAATGAATTGAGGTCTGTACCTAATATGCTAGTTTCCTTTGATGCTACTATTGGTAAGCTACATGCATTTGAGTTAAGTAATTTTGATAACAGTGGGTCATCGGTAAATAAAGTTGAATCTGCATTTAGTTCTTTTCATCTAAATGAATCTAATGATTACAATGAAAGAAAGTATAAGTACTCTGAAGGAGATCATAGTGGAGCAAGTGAAAGATTTTGGAAGAACATGGAAGAGGTACACAAACTATATGAAGAAATAAAAAAATAAGCAGAGTTTGAAGCACTATTGGCCAAAAGGTTTCTGAGAGGCAAAGGTAAGTATAAAGGAAAACTACCTTTGAAATGTTTCAATTGTGATAAGATTGGACATATGGCTACTAACTATCCTGACAAAGATTTCACTGAAAAGAGAGATTACCAAGATGACAGACATAAAGATAATCATTACAGAGGACACCGAGACTTTAGAAAAAGAGATAGAAAGACATGTTTAATAGCTGATGAGGAATCTAATGATGATAAATCAGATGAGACTGATATAGAAGAAGTTGTTTATTTGGCTATCAAGGATGGATCAGATGAAGAAAGGTATGAAGAAAGAGCCCTAATATCTCACATAAACACTAATGATTCTTGGATTATAGATAGTGGATGCTCACATCATATGACAGGAGATAAACACAAGTTTGTTATGTTAGAAGATTATGATGGAGGCTATAATAGATTTGGTAATGATGCACCATGTCCGGTAAGAGGTAAAGGATCCATAACACTTCTTGATAATGCAAGATGCAATGATGTTTATTGGGTTGAAGGTTTGAAATACAATTTGTTGAGTGTAGCACAGCTAAACAACACAGGTTACCGAATAGAATTTTAGAAAGGAATTGTCAAAGTTCATGACAAGAATGGAAAGTTAGCTACTACCGGGACAAAAACAAAAGGTAATACATTTCAACTTGACTCAACTCACAATAAGTGTTTGCATGCAAAGATTGATAATAATTGGTTATGGCATAAAAGGTTTTGTCATGTTAATTTTGATAATCTGATCAAGATAAGTAAGAAGCACAGAGTAAGAGGTCTACCGAGTCTTGAAAAACTTGAGAATGCTATGTGTCGAGGATGCCAGATGGGTAAGATGACAAGATCTAGCTTTACAAGTAATTCCTACACTTCTAAGAGAATTTTAGATCTTGTGCACACTAATCTTTGTGGTCCTATGAAAGTTCAAAGTTATTATGGTGACAAGTATTTCATATTATTTGTGGATGATTATTCAAGGATGATGTCAGTAATGTTTTTAAAAGAAAAATCAGAAGCTTTTCAAATGTTTAAATGGTGCAATGCTAGAGTTGAAAATGAAACAGGAGGACAACTGAAATGTCTTAGATCAGATAGAGGAGGAGAGTTCACATCTGATGAGTTCAACCTATTTTGCAATGATCATGGTATAAAAAGACAAGTCTCTACATCGAGAACTCCACAGCAGAATGGAATAGCTGAAAGAAGAAACAGACCTGTTGTGGATTGTGCTAGAACACTGATGATTGAGAAGAAAGTTCCACAAACATTTTGGAGAGAAGCAATAAGCACAGCTGCTTACACCTTAAACCGAGTTCAATTGAAGAAAGGTACTTTGAAGACACCTTATGAAATCTGGTATGGAAAGAAACCTAATGTAAGTTATTTTAAGATCTTTGGAAGCAAATGCTATGTTCATAAAGACGATAGAAATGGCAAGTTTGATTAGAAAAGTGAAGAAGGAACATTTCTAGGATATTCTTCTAGAAGCAAAGCATTTAAATGTCTCATCAAATCATCTAAAAAAATAGTAGAAAGTGCAAATATGAAAATTGATGAATTTGCAGAAAGAACTGATGAAGGGAATTCCAAAGAACCAGAAGACTATGTTAAATTTGTCTATGTGCAACCGAGAAGTCCTACCAAGATAACTGTTGAAGAAAATGAAGAAGATATCCAGTTACCGAGTGATGAAGAAGATCATACAGAGCCTACCCAGCCTGTATTAGCCAAGTATGTCAAAAGACACCATGCACTAAGTCAGATTATAGGAGATAAGGATGATCCAGTGATGACAAGGAAAAAACTAAGACAGAATACATGTTTGATATTTGAATTTGAACCAAGAATAGTGAAAGAGGCATTTAACAGTGAAGATTGGATAAATGCTATGACAGAAGAGATTGATCAAATCAATAAGAATGACACATGGACACTGGTCCCAAGACCGAAGGACAAAAATGTAATCGGTACAAAGTGGATCTTCAGAAATAAGCTAAATGAAAAAGGTGAGGTCATTCGAAATAAAGCAAGACTAGTTTGCAAAGGTTATGCCCAAGAAGAAGGAATTGATTATGGTGAGACTTTTGCACCTGTTGCTAGACTTGAAGGAGTAAGAACATTGTTGGCATATGCTACTTTCAAGAACTTCAAGGTATATCAAATGGATGTCAAATCTACATTTCTGAATGGAATATTAGAAGAAGAAGTTTTCATTGAACAGCCTGAAGGATTTGTTGAAGACAATGATAAAGATTAGGTATGTAAATTGAACAAAGCTTTATATGGTCTAAAACAAGCACCTAGAGAATGGTATGAAAGATTGCACTCTTATTTGATTAAGATTGGTTTTATAAGGACAAGTGAGAACAACAACATGCACATGAAGAATGATGAAAATGGAATACTAATCTCAGCCATATTTGTTGATGATATTATATTTTGTGGAAATGACTCTTTATGCAAGAACTTTGGAAATGAAATGAGCAAAGAATTTGAGATGTCATTAACCGGCGAGATAAAGTATTTTATAGGTTTACAGATACTACAAATGAAAAATGAGATTTTCATTACCCAATCCAAGTACATAAAGGAAATCTTGAAGAAATTCGGAATGGAGGATTCAAAACTAGTAAGTACTCCTATGACTACCAACTGTAAACTATCAAAGAATGATGAATCTGCATCTGTTGATGAGACACTCTATCGATCCATGATTGAAAAACTACAATATGTTGTTCACAACATGCCAGATATAGCACATGTAGTAGGTATTGTTGCAAGATTCTCTACAGATCCTAAGGAAATACACATGACAACAATCAAAAGAATTTTCAGATACTTAAAAGACACTGAAGATTATGGCTTAGTATATCAGAAAGGAAATGATTTTAATTTAAAAGTTTATACTAATGCTGATTGGGCAGACAACATTAATGACAGGAAAAGCACAAGTGGAGGAGCTTTCTTCTTAGGAGAAAGACTAGTGAGTTGGCTTAGCAAGAAACAAGGATGTGTTTCTCAGTCAACAGCCGAAGTTGAATATGTTGCTGCAGCATTGAATTGTACCAACATTGCATAGATCAAACAACTATTGGAAGATATAAATGAGAAAGTTACCGAGCCAGTAACTATATTCTGTGACAATACTAGTGCCATTAATATTCAAAGAATCCTATTATGCACTCTAACACAAAGCACATATCTATCAAATATCATTATCTTAAAGAAGAAGCTCAAGAGAAGAAAGTGGTGTTGGAATATGTTAACACAAAGGAGCAAATAGAAGATATCTTCACCAAGCCACTACCAAAGGACACTTTTGAATATCTTAGAAGTAAGTTAGGGGTCCTACCTCTATCTTCTACTTATTGATCGAGTTCAGTGAAAGCATCACTTTGATGACTCTATTGAATATCTTTTGGGGAGTTGATGCTAGAGTGATACACTTTAGAATGTTTTTCTGAAAGTGTACTGGAAGTAATACTGGAATAATACAGAGAATGATACAGTGAACAAGAATTGTAGACAAATGCTCTGACCGGGACTCAGGTGATACACAACAACAGGCAATAACTTCTAACAGAGACAAATTATGTTTTATTTCTTTTTCTTTTTGGCATTGTTGTCAAAGGGGGAGAAGACCTACCAAGGGGGAGAATACCTAAGGAGAAGAAGACCTACCAAAGGGGGAGAAGACTAATATATGGGAGAAGACTGAGAGAAGACTATAGATTGAAATAAAGAGTGAAAACAGAAGAGAAGTCTAATGAATGGGGGAGAGCATTTCAAGCATTTCAAAATCACAGCAATCCAAATCTTTTAAAGGTCAAATCAATTGGTTTTTCCATCAATGCCAAAGGGGGAGATTGTTGGCAATATTACACTATTATAGACAATGAAAGATTGTTGACATTTCAATAAGGATATTGAGAAGGTTGTTGATGATTATGGACATAACTAATTAAAGATGTTTTACTATCTTGATATTATTATTTTGTCATTGATGTCAAGAAATTGTTTTTCTAATTCAGTATGATGTTGCCACATCTTGAGAAGTATTATATGAAGATTATAAAGAAGTCAGTAAAGACACAGAAAAGAATATGATGAATAAGGGGATAAGTTATCCAATGGGCAACTCTACCGAGTCAGACAATGATGAGATCATGATGTTTTAGATTGTTTTAACAACATACATATGTTGTAAAATATAAAGGTTAATAATATACTATGTTATCAGGAAAAGAACCTAGTCGATAAACCCTAAGGAACCTAGTCGGTAAACCCTAAGGTTATTGCTATTGGTTAATGAAGGCAGAATGTCTACCGAGTGAAGTTTAGTATTCATCGAGTTGTAACCGAGCTATAATAGAATGCATTAAATGTTTACATGTGATATTTAATGAATGATGCTGATGAGCTGGAGCGGATCAATGATTGGTAAGTTGTGAAAGAATTTTGTTAAATGAATCTAAGGCAATGGAAAGTTAGCAAGAAGATCTATAGCTCAGATTGAACCGCATTACCCTAACACAAGTTCCAAGCTGAATGTGCAAGTTCCAAGATGGGGTAAAACATTTTCAGATCGAAAGATACAATGAACCTGGACAAGATTGAAGATCTGATGGCTATGATTGATCATGGGAAATGTGATCAAGGAGATTAAGTGGTTAGAATATTGTTTATAAATAGGAAACTATTGATAAACAATGGATGTGGGCAAGTGTATGCACAAGGATGCTACATAGTGATTACCAAGCACATAAGCTTGAATACCTGTTAAGAATAATAGAGTATTGATGCCCAGTAGATAGACAAGATTAGTGCTATGTCTAGATTGTATTGGACAAATAGGAGTCTACTTTAGCATTTTAGATGTGAAGTTGTAGATAGATTTTATTACTGTTATTTTGTGAAAGTGACAGGAAATCTCTTAATCGAGTGGACTTAACAGTATTATATGTAAATCCTCTAACAAGGTGACATTCTGATTGAGTGTTTGAAATCCTTTGACAAGGTCACTTCTAACAAAGTGAAGATCCTAACAGATCTGAGGGAAATCCCTTAACCGAGTCACATCTAGCAATGTGTTTGTAATCTTTAACAAGATTTGCTTTTAACCGAACATACTCTAGAAGAGTATATTTCTTAGTGGGTCCAAAATCCCATAGTGGTTTTTCCCTATTTGGGTTTCCATGTTAAATCTGGTGTTATGAGGTTTATATTATTCATATGCTTTTGAGTTTGCATGTTTGATAGTTTTTGGTTATATGACTGATATATGTGTTACCGAGTTTGAATCTGATTGTTTTATGGATGATTAAGTTTGTATGATTCACCCCCCCACTCTCATTTTGTTGGATATTGGATCTGTACTTATATTAAGTATCAGAACTATCAGGTATTCCACCTACCTTACCTTTCCCCTTGTCTTTGTCCTTTTGATAAACTTTGAAGGTTTTCTTTGGTGTTTTTACCTCTTCTTGTTTTTATTTCTCTACAGAGAAGATATACCATTTTTCTATTGTTTCTTCTATAATTTCATTTACTCTACCCACCATTAGGCTTATATGTCGGTGTCCAGTTAAAAAAATGTTCTATTTGCTTGACTAATTAATTCATCAATTTCTTCTACAGAGTTAACTGGATGAACAACTAGAAGTTTTTCAATCTTAAGTTTCTTGTCAAGCTCCATAACTGCAATCCTCTTAGCATCTAACCTCCTATATAGTTCACTAAGAAAATCATATACACCTTCTATTAATACTTTCTTATATATATCAAGATGTAGGATTATGTTATTCTCAATAATTTCCTTTTCTTCATTTGTGAATATATTGTACAGTTTGCTAACATTGGCCAAGTTGTTGTCATCAGTTATTTCATTTATTAAGTTATCCAATGGTGGTATAACTTTATTTTGTTTCTTCTTAGGTGTCAATTCTTTGCCAGTGGTCTCACTACCTATTTTTTCTTCCTTGTCTTCTTTGGTGTAGGAGAGGGTACCGGTGATGGTTTTCTCTTCCAATCAACTCTCTTAAACTCTATAGGAGTTTCACTCTCATATGAGGTCCCAACTGGTGAGAGATGTGCCTCTAGTTGTAATCCTTCAAGGTCACTTTCCTTAATTCTAGTTATGTTTGTGACATTTTCTTTTATTTCCTTAACTTGATTGGTTGCAATTCTTATGTATTTTTCTCTTTTCTTTCTATGTTTTAATGTCTGCACACCACTCTCTATTTTTTTAGCATTACCAAAAACCTTTTCTTCTGGTTCTCTAAGTGCCTCTAAACGGGATCTAGCATAAATTTCAATAATGTTTACATCTGCAAACATACCCCATTTATGTTACCCATATAGTTCTAGGAAGTACTGCCTCCATGTAGATTTCATCCTTTTTAATTACAAAACATATTTTGTTTCATATTTGTCTACAATACTTTGTGGAATTCTCTCTCTTGTTTTCTTTTTCGCTTTGAAGGTTTTGAAGTACTTTGTTGTATTATTTTCCTTATATGTGCCCATACTAGTGAAGATTTCTAACAATTGTTTGCCTACCGGCATATCATATCAAAAGTCATTCTTTCCAATATTGGGGACTTCTTTTGTGAAGTACAACATGAGACATACAAGAAGATTGCCAAAACAAAAATCTCATTTCTTATCACCTTTCATCTTTTTCAGGTTGTCTATCAACTCATCCTTTAACCACTCACATATATCTATTTTTGCATCATTATTGATCATATCATAAGCACTTTTAATGCAAAGACTAGATAATGAGTTAAGTCGGTTTGCATGTGTGGTCTTATAGCCTAAAATCATGCTTATAAATATGACATTTACATCGTTTACATCATTTACTCTCAGGGATCTGCTATCATGTATTGCTCCTGTAAAGGTCATCACAGTGTTATTGGGAACCTTCTTAGTCTTATTTGGCCTTCTATCGGTGGAGGGTTGACCTGTCACTGCCCTAATTGCTTCTCTAGTGATTTTAAAAACATAATCTAGCTAAAAAAATTCTCCATGAACTCTACTAAGGAAAATCCTTACTACCTCCTTAGGAAATTCAGGGATGTCCAGGATTTATACAAAACCTAAAGTTTCAATTATCTTGTGCTCAGGTTTTACACTTCCATTTTTATCACAGATGACAGTTCTAAACAATTTCAATATTTCCTCTCAACCTAATTCCTCAATATGGCAATGAATATAGATTCTAGGGTCTTCTGCATAAGCAACACCTTTTGGAATTTTAAAAAAAGAACCAATGGAATCATCCTACTTGGCAATTTTGGGAATGATCTTAAAAATTGGCCTAGGGCATTTCACAACTTCTACCACAATAGGTTTGCAATAAATTCTGGAGCAGAGGAGGAAGTATTGATAAATACCTTAAGCTACTTGAAATAGGTTTGAATGCTTGAAAGAGATTGCTTCACTTCTTTGCTTGGATTCCTTTGCTCAGATTTCTCATGCTTTGAAAGTTTGAATGCTCGGTGAATTGAAAAAGAGGGAAAATCAATGATTTATAATGTCTTTTCTTCCAACAACCGCATTGAATGCTCACCAATTAAGTGAAAATTAACACATTTGCCGGTAGAGAAGAGGTTCATCTTCTCACCATCAACCGAGGGTAAACTTGCATGATTTTCAACTTGTTGCAATACCCCCAAGGGTTACTTTTTCAGTTGGATGAAGAGTCTCCTGCCGGTGGAATAATACTCTATTCTACCAATGAAGGAATAGTCTCATCAACATTCTAATCTCTCTTTCTAATCCACTATTTTGAAAAAACTTTCTTTACCTCGTCTACCTTCTCCTTGACTTTCAAACTGGGTCCTTCATTATTTCTCAGTGAAGTCTTGCTTCTACAAAATTTTGCAATATGTCCAATCTTGTTACAAGCATAACAAGTCACATTGTTCTTTTGAATAGCCTTTCCATATCCTATGTTGGTTTGTGTTCTGCATTGATTAGATAAGTGCCCAAATCTTCCACAAACATAACATCTCACATTCATTCTACAGTTTTCTGAATTATGACCTATTTTGTTGCATTTGGATCATTGCCTGGTGGGTGAATTAATGTTCTGATTGTTTCTAGATCTACACTGATTTTCTCTATTACCATACTTGTTACAATTAAACAATTTCCCATTAAATTTGTAAGCATTAGGTTATCTTACCGGTTTACTTTGATCATTATTGTTTGCAGTATTGGAACTTTCACCAACTTCAAATCCAAGTCCATTAGTGTCTCCATTAGGTTTCTGACTTTTCAACATATCATCAAGTTCTTCTAAACTTTTCTTGAATTTCTCTTTGTGTTGATTTGTAGTAGCCAACTCATTTTCCAAAATTCCTTTCTACCTCATAAGTTCAGTTTTATCATGTTGCATGTGAATAAGATCTGTCTTCAACATATCATTTTCATGACTGAGTCTTAGATTTTTATTTCCAATGTCATTGAGTCTCCTAGTCAGGTCATCTTCATTCTTTTTCTTGTCTTCAATGTCTTTATAAAATCCCATAGTCATGTCTTACATTTCATTCCTCATAGTATTGTTTTCTTGCCTCAACTTGTTCACATGATCATTAAGAGTTTCCTTTTCATCATCATCACTTTGTATCTTCTCATGAAGTTATTTTCTTTTATTTCTCGCAATAGTGAGATTTTCTTGAATTCCTTGAATGAATTCTTATGCAGTCCTCAGATCATCTTCAAGTTTGATATTCTTCAACTTCTCTGCATTATAGTCCGCAAGCCTTCTAATTTGTTTCTTATGTTATCCATCTATACTAGTGTCTAAATATTCCTCAAGCTATTAAGATTTTGAAAATAGAGGATCAGGCTCTGATACCAATTGTTAGGATTAATGACAATCCCAAAGATACTCAGAAAGGGGTGAATCAGTATCTAACCAATTGACCAAATATTTTACCTTATTAAGTATTTTGCATTCCAAAACAGTGTACCGGTAAATAAGAATTAATGCAGTAAATAGGAACAATAAAATCAACATAGAAAGAACACCATAACACAAGATTTTTAACGAGGAAACCCAGTGTGGGAAAAACCTCGGTGGGATTTGTGACCCACAATATTCACTCATTGACCAATGAAGGGATATTACTTACAATGTGGTGCCTGCACATGTAGGAAGGCCAATTGCATAGAGCTCACTGCTTAATTACAAAATGGAAGTCTCACTGACTTACAAAATGGATTATGAGAATCCAATATAATGTACTGCTATAATATAGAATCTGCTATTCCAGGTTTAGTACCAATTTAAGCTCATACTATAACCATAACCTTATACAAAATCCACCTTAATATTTGCTCATCACTTCTGCCATATCCATACTCTATATCCTCTATCCATATAAAAATACTTTACAAGATCTCATACATGTATGAGTCTTATTACAATATGCCATGTTGACTTTATAAAATATACTTACAATTAAATACATTAAACAAAATTTGTTCTTGTCGGCTGGGGTGTCGGTATACATTTTTGTCGCTGATGGTGAAGTGTCTGTCGGTAATGGTGCATGTTGGTGATTTACCAGATGAATGTTGGGTGGCTACCTATAGGTTGCTAGTAGGTTGCCATCAATGACAACACCATCATTTCTCACTAGAGTGTAGAATGCCAATAGTGTTTATAATTAACCTTTCTCCTTATTTTTCCCTTTGCTTATCAAGAGATTTCACCGCCAAAATTGGAGGATATTTATCATCAGATTGGTCACACATAATTTTTTAGGACTAGATATGGTACTAAGGTAACTATCAGATCTGAGTACCTTGTCAAAGATCTTATTGAGCCATATATGCCATCTGCGGTAAATATCAACATAGTTATCCATCAAGTGGATCAACTTGGTATAGCTCAAAAGTTGTATCTAGAGAGTGTTCCCGAGTTACATTTGAATGAATGGGTAGTAGAAAATGTGGTTGATAACCCAGACAAGTACACCCAAAATACAAGTCTGGGTAATTATGTTTTGCATGAGCCAAAATCAAATATGCCTAACATTGTGAAGAAGAGAGAAAGTGTATCAGAAAAGCAAGATGAATTATGGCACATGTACTTTGATGGTTCTCAGAGTAAGCATGGAACCAGTGGAAGTGGAATGCTTGTATCTCCATAGGGTGAGCAATATTTTTCATCTTTCCGACTTTCTTTCTCTTGTACTAATAATATTGCTCAATATGAAGGCCTAATTCAAGGACTGGAATGGGAAAGGAAGAAGAAGATCAATTGTTTAAAGGTACGTGGTGACAGTGAGCTCATTGTTAATCAAGTAAGAAATGCTAATGCTACAAAAAATGATACTCTTAAGTCTTATAAGAAATGAGTTTGGGATTCTATAGAAGAATTTGAAGCATTTAACAGAGTGTCCATTCCTAGAAATGAAAATAAGCATGCTGATAGATTAGCTACAATTGGTCCTCGGTTTGATATTCCTGATATTGTTAGCAAAGAGAAGATTTCACAGTATGTTAAGATAGTGGTCAAACCTTCTATTCCGAATAATAATGTCAACTAGCAAGTGTTTGATATTGATGATCAAATCCTTATTTTTATGCTTCAAGAAGATCAGTTCTCTACCACTAACGAAGAAAAGATGAAGCATATTTATGATGAATAGATTATTCAATTGAAAAGCAACAAATTGGCCAAAGGTCTTGTGACTTTAGAGTCTATTTTTAGCACTGATGATCATCTTAAAATGAGTAAAGTTGGAATGTAGATTAAACAAGAACATTATGAAGAGCTAGAAATATTTAAGGGTAAGTTGTTGAAACTTGATAAGTTGTGTTCCCCTGAAGAAAAGCAAGCTTTTATTGTTTTGTGCTAGGAATTTCATGATGTCTTTCCTTGAGAGTATTTAGATTTAAAGGGTTTTGACCCTCATATAGCCCAGCATAAAATAGAGTTAGAACCAAGGGTAAAAATTATTAGACAAAAACAAAGGCCTTTAAACCCAAAACCTGAGCCTTTAATGATTAAAGAGTTAATCAAATTGATTGAGGGAAGCATCATTTACCCTATCAAGACACATATTGGGTCTCCAACCTTGTCCCCGTGAGGAAGAAAAATGGAGAGATAAGGTTGTCTATTGATTTTAGAGACCTGAAAAAAGAATCCCTGAAAGATCATTACCCACTACCTTCTATGGAGTATATGTTGCAAGTGGTTGTGATGTCTGAAATATTTTCTCTCCTTGATGGTTACTCTAGGTATAATTAGGTTCAATTTAAGGATGAAGACCATCACAAAACTACTTTTACAATAAAATGGGATACCATGGCTTACAAGAGATTGCCTTATGGTCTTTTAATGATGGATCAACCTTTCAAAAGGCAATGGATATGGCCTTTAAAGGTCTGATGTATAAGTTGGTAATAATCTATCTGGATGACATAACTGTGATCTGAAAAAATTATGATGATCATTTGTCTCATTTGAAGCAGGTCTTTGAGAGGTGCAGGGAGTATGGTATTTCCCTCAATCTAAAGAAATGTATTTTTGTTGTGCAAGAGGGTAAGTTATTGGGGCACATTGTGTCCAAGAAGGGTATTTCAATCGAACCTGAAAGAATTAAACCTATTTTAGATCCTCCTTTACCCAATCACAAGAAGAGACTACAAAGTTTTATAGGCTGAATTAATTTCGTTAGAAGTTTTATACCAGATATTGTTAATTTATTAAAACCTCTAACTACAATGTTAAAGAAAAATGCAGCTTTCAGTTGGACTAGAGAATCAAAGGATAGTTTTTGGGCCAACAAGTGTTGTCCATGTCACCCATCTTGATAAATCCGTATTTCTAAAAGGACTTCATCCTTTATGCTTATTGATGTATGGACACTATTTCTGCTATGTTGGTGCAACAGAATGCTGAAGGTTTTGAGCAACCTATTTTTTTCTTTAGCCAGGGTTTAGAGGAGTATAAATAGAGGTATAACTTTGTTGAAAAGAATGTTCTTTCAGTCATTAGAAGTTTAAAAAAGTTCAGATATATGATATCTAACAATAAGATCGACTTAATGATTCCTAATCCAAGTGTAAAGGAGTTATTCTTAACCAGAGATTTGAATGAAAAAGGAGCAGGGTGGGTTATTAAAGTCATGGAATATGATGTAGATATCAAGATAACAAAATTGGTTAGAGGAGAGGGATTTTGTGAGCAGCTTGCTACAACAACTTAGAATGACTTAGAGAATGAAGACAAGAAGGTCTTGCTTCTAAATGATGCACCTCAAAATGTCAAGTCAAGTTGGGTAAAAGACATGACTCATTTTCTACAAATTGTTGAGTGCCAAGTAGGCCTAGACAAAGCAAAAAGAAGGTACTTTAGGTTGTAGTTCATTCCCTGAATCCTTATTAATAATGTTTTATTTAAAAAGGACTTAAATGGTGTTCTACTAAGATGTATTGATAATGAACAAATTGATAAATTGTTGCATGAGTTCCATGATGGAACTTCAGGGGGTCATTTTGCCCCTAAAACAACTACTTGGAAAATAATGAGAGTTGGCTATTACTGGCCAATTTTATTCAATGATTCCCAAGCTTGGGAAAGAAAGTGCACAAAGCGTGTCATGTTCGTAGGTAAAGAAAGGATTCCAACTTTTCCATTGTAGCCTATTTACGTAGATCAACCTTTTATGAAATGGGGAATTGATTTTATTGGCCCCATAAATCCACCTTCAAGTGTTTGGTATAGGTGGGTTATTACTGCTATTGTGTCTCTAAAATAATCCAATGAATCAACTACTTTGAATTTATATGATGATTTAGTAGCCATATTTGGGGTTCTTGAATCTATCATATCTTATAATGCTTTGGATTTTGTTAGTTCCAAGGTGAGTGACTAGGCAGTTAAAAATAGCATCTATTTGAACACATCCTCAAATTATTACCCATAAGGTAATGGTTTAGCAGAGCCAACTAATAAGAACTTAATAAGGATTATGAATAGGACTCTGCAGGATAATCAGGGGGATTGGTACAACAAGTTGAAATCTGCCTTGTGGGAAGATAGAATCACTCCTAAAAGATCCATTGGTTGCTCACCCTACAAGCTGGTATATGGTAAAGAGGCAAGGCTTCTCATTTCCATTAAGCTTCCTACACTTGATCTTGCGAAGGCTCTTTCCATCTTTGAAGAAAATGATCCTATGGAGGTGAGGTATTTTGAGTTATTAGAGTTAGAGGAATCCAGAGATAAAGCCATGAAGACAATAGAGTATCAACAACTTATTACCTCGTCATTCGTCCCTCATAACAAGAGTGAGTCACCTTGCAAAATTTTTCGTTAAGTCCTTATCTTGTTAAAAATTCTTTGGTTCAATCCTTAATCCTCCTGTAAATCATTTCTAAGTCCTTAGTATTACGCTTCAATAGTCTGTTTCAACCTCATCAACCTCATTGAACCATCATGAAAAGAGTTCATAGTGTCCATTTAGGTACTACAGGTTCTAAGTCATGTCTAAGATATTTTCAGGCTAATGTTCACTCAAGTGTTTTGTAGCAACTTTATTTCACGATCGTGGATGATGTTTCATATCCTCTTTCTCTAGATTGTGAACCATTGGAATCTAGTTCAAACAGTTCAGTGATGTTCAAAATGTTTGATGAAGTTCAAAGACCAATGGCATCAACAAAGATAATATTTTCTAAAGGAAATCTCCTTGGCATAGCATGTGCTTTGAACTACCTGAACCATCATGAAGTGAGTTCAGAAGGTTCATGGATGTTCAAATCAGGTGGGTCCCATAGAAAAGACTAAACGACATGATGGTGCATTTATTGGTAAGTGTGATGAAGATCTGACCATAACTTGGGTGACATCAACTTGCCCTTTTTTGAAGGCAAGTAATCATTTTTGTGAGTTGGCAATTACACCGTCGAGCACTATCGCACATTCAATACACATGCGTGATGTAAAATCCCAATACTTCAACTCGTTTGAGTTGACGGTCAAAATTAATGCACTAAATGAGCTTTGGCGCTTCATTTGTTATAAGGTATGAAGTGATTTATTTTTTAAACCTGTTCTTCATTGTTGCGGATTGTCTGATCGAATGTTTTTTTGTTGGTAGTTGTCTGATTGGTTTCAATTGTGATGGTGAGTTCTGATTCCTGTCTTCTTCAGTGATTTTAGTTGTTTTTTCCTCTCGTAATAAAATTTCTTAGAGAGAGAAGGGTTGTTGGTTATAAATTATGAAGTCCACTTTTCATCGTTTCAGAAATATTTTTAGTCTTGCTTGCATAGAACCCATTGTCAATGACATAGACCTAAAAGGGGAGAATTTGGAAGCCTTGAAGGAAAGAATGTTTAAAGGTATTGAAGGTTATTTTGGTCTAGAAATTCTAAGTAGTGGCCTAATAGAGGCAGCAACTTTCCCACCTGTTATTCCTTGTCCAAAATTAGCTAGGGAGTGCATTGCATGTTATGACCCTATTTTTGAAACTATCAAGAGGTAAAATGGTGAAACCCTCCTCGCGATTAATAGAGAAGTCATTTCTTCTATTTTTAAATTGCCAATATATAATCCAAGTCATCACTAGATCATCAGGAACATCAATATATTTATCTTAAATGGAATAATAAAAATCATCATATTCTAAAACATATAAATTAGTCCAACAACATGAATCCCATAAAGGTATCCTTATACACACAAAAAAGGAAATAAATCAAACATCAAGATTCAAAACATAATCTAACAAGTCAAAGTAACAAGTCTTAGAGACAAGGCATGGAGAGGCACTACAGTTTTCTTATGAGTCTTTTGTCACTTTGGATTATTCAATACACTTGGAAAGAAACATTGATGGTTCATATACTAATACACAAAAAAAGAGAGAGAGAGATTAGGTTGAAGAAACTTATTACCCTTAAAGGAAGTATATATTGGTGTCTTTGTTGCAAACATTAGAAGTATTACTTTAGCCATTGAGATTTACATAATAGGTTTGCAAGATTTAAAATTTCATGATAAGTGGAGGTGGAAAATAATAGAAACAACTTGGAAATGTTAACGAGTCTATTTAACCATTGGATCATAAGATAGGAAACTCTTGACTAACCAACATAACCAACAATACTCTTAACTAACCAACATAACCATTTGCCCACTTATTTTTTAGGAGGCATATGTTTAATGGAAATTACAGAAATAACTCCGTGGAAATCTTAATTACCCTATGTAACCATTAGATCACGAAATAAGAAACTCTTTAAAAATTAAAATGATTGATTCACCTTAAAAATTAATTTATAATCTTTGACCCATGCTTCTATTGGATCATTTACTTGTCGTGTGGCATAAGTTTATTGGAAAGTTATAGTAACAAGGCATTGGAAACCTCTACTATCCTTTTGAGATAGGCAACTATTCAAAATTTAGAATTATTGGTTCCCTTGAAAAATTAAAAGAATATTTCTCTTACCTACACTTATTAACTATAGATCACTTATTTGTCATAGGATTTAAGTTTAGTTGAAAACTATAGAAACAACTCATTGGAAATATTAACTAACCCTACATAACCATTGAATAAAGAGATATGAAAATCTTATAAAATTGATGCTATTGATTAGTATCAATAGTATCAATCTACTGTAAAGTTATATAAACAATTACTTGTGAATATTAACTACTCTATTGAGCCATTGGATGACAAGATAAACAACTCTTTGAAAATTGACACTCTTGATTGACCTTAAAAATAAAACAACATTTCTCTTACCTACCCTTCCGAACTATTGGACTACTTATTTCAAAACATTTATTTTATCTACCTACACACTATCTATTTGACTAATTTCCAATTAGTGATTCAACTATTTATTTTGTTCCATTTATCACATTTTTCAAATGTACCCTCAACTATTTATTTTGTTCCATTTATCACAGTTTTCAAATGTATCATCTTCTACCTCATGGTCTTCACTTGTTAGAATGGCCTAGGACATGCAGACTTGTGGGATAAAAATCTAAATGCATGAAGCATACAGGTGAGTGAACAAGCCTTTCAGTTTTAGATTCATTTTTTTCCATATTATCACATTACAATAATTTTTTAATTTTTTAAAATCTTTGATGTTCTTTCCCTCTAAATTTTATTGTTTAGCTTTTGCTTTCTAATACATTTAATAATTTTATTTAAAAAAATCATTTTATTATTAAACATTTAATAATTTTATTTAAAAAAATCATTTTATTATTAAACTTACATATGCTAACTCATGCTCATGCATATGCAGGAAGGAGAAAAGAAAAGAATTGGCAGGTTTTGCCAAGATTTTTATAATGGGTTTTTCAAAATTAAGAACTTTAGAATTATTTTCTTTGCATTTTGATAAAAGAGGTTAATATTATCATTTTTAGCACTCATTTTTTCTCAATAATTCAAGATCAATGGTGGTTTTTGAGCTTCAACTAGCTCGTCAAGAAAATAACTGAGTAGTCTTTTGCATTGATTTATGTTTTCATCACACCCTTCGCATTACCTAGATCTAGTTGACCACTCCTAGTGGAGCCGGATCTGATTATTACCTGATTATGTAATGCAACCAATCTTTCAAGTAGATATATCCGACCATATACTCTGCATTATACAACAATTAGTGCATAATATATTAAGAGAGAAATAGAGATTTTTCTTTTCATTTAAGGCCAGGGAAGAGATTCCCTGAAAATTGTTTTGGCCGAAGCGTTGAGTAATCATCCTTTCGCAGCACACACTGCACACATCCTCCAACGAAATAATTGTTGAAATACAGTTCTTTCTGCCAATTCCTCCAACGAAGCGCCATCCTTTCCTCCTCGAGCGGAGGAAATTAAGCTGGAGAAGTTCGCAAAGAACAGTATTCAAACAATTCATTCCTTCACAAGGGTCTGGCTGTTGTGTGTCGGTCTTGGAGATCTATTGCAAATGCAGATTTCTGTGGGAGAAGATGATCACTTAATGCTTCGGCCGAAAGATTTCTCAGGGAATCTCTTCCCTTGTCTTCCCAGCAGCGAAACGTAATTGTTGCATAATGCAAAGTATTTGGTTGGATGATATCTAAAAGATTGGTTGCATGATATCTAAAAGAGATTTATGCATAATCAGGTCATAATCAGATCTGGCTCCAGTAGAGTGGTCACCCAGATCTGGGTAATGCCAAGGGTGAGATGAAAAACTAATTCATTGTAGAAGAGGTTTCTTGCAGAAGAAGAAGAAGTGGAGAATTATTTCCTCTCCATCGAAATGGAAGAGGGTTTATTGTAAATAATTCGAAGGAACAAAATGATATTACATAATTGTCAATATTAGCCTGGGTATTTCTGATAATGAATTAGTTTTATTCTATTCAGAATTTCATATTCTTCTCTGGTATGTTATTTACTATGATCAATTGCTCCTTAAAAACATACCATTGATCAAGAAACATTATCGGGGTTTTGGCAGATCAAGAAAAATTACCAGCTTTTTGACAGAACAGGAAAATCGACCCACTATTGACCCCCCAAAAATTACAACGAGCTAACATTGTAATAGAAAAATAGAAAACTAAGACAGAATAATGATTACTAGTTTCATGATTTATATTTCTTTTGTGAAGGTTTTGCATTTTATCTTCAATGTTTTGAGATATGCCAGTGTTATAGAAATATTATGTATCGAAAATGTATTTCAACATCATTAATACCAAAAAAATAAATGTTTACATTAGCAAAATTTATAAACTATTTAAATCTTGTTAATAACTATGTTTAGGCCCAAAATTAATTTCATTAACCAAATATAATCTTTTAGAAGGATCATTAGATTGAATATTTTGTACAAGCCTTATACATTGCATTGTTATTCCATATTATTAAATTGGAGATAGTTGAATCACATTGTTTCCTTTATAGTACTAGCTGCTACAACAATCAGTTATCTTTATTTTCATGCTCTTTCAAAATAGATATTAGATTATATATGAGGTTGAACATCTCTCATCATGACATTTTTTAAATTTTTTTTAGGCATTAGAGCTTAAGATTCGAATATTATTGAAACTATTCATGAATTAAATTAATTTGTTCATTTAGCAACAAAAATTGTTGAATTGTTTATCAAGTATGTTAATGTGATCACTCTTTAATGTAGTTGTTGATGCTACTATTGTAGATCATTTATTGTTTTCAAGCACCATGTTTACTATTAATTAATTAATAATAAATGTCTCGAGATGTGTAGTGTGAATAGTTGGTGAAGTGGCCACGAAGGTTCAAATCCTTGGTAGGGCGTGTTGTGCCAACGTCATGCATAGGTTATGTAAAAAATTAATAAAATATAATATTTTCTAATATAATATATAAAATTATTTTATTATAATATGTAGAATTATGATCTTTTATGAAGTGAATTACAACGAATGTAAATAATAAATAATACATACCAAAATTAAATAATATGTAACTCTTTCAGTTGTAGTCAAGATTTTGGTTAAGGTTAGCTTAAGGATAGGGTTGGTTAAAGTCAAGGTTAAAGTTAATGTGTTATATAATGCTTAGGATGTACTTAAACTTATTATTATATTATTTAATGCATATATAGGGCTATAATTTTGATAGAAAGTCTTTTTTTTAAATAGTAATTATTATATTCATTAATTTATTATTAAAGTAATAATAAAATTACTATATAACAGATCAATATTAAAATATTAAATATATTTTTTGAAATAAAAGACATAAATCCTTAATGATATATTAATATAATAGATAAAAATAAATATGTATGGATAGTACAATTGACAAGAGACAAAAACCTTTTACAAAAATAAAAACTCAAATTAGGAAAAAAAAACATGTATGAAGATCTTTATATAGGCTTAGCAAAAAGCCACCTTACAATACCCTAATAGATAAGAATAAAAAGATGTTGCAGATGACATCCCTTCATAAAGCTATACAAACATGACAACCATTAGACACATATTACCCCACAACTTAACCAAACTTACAAAAACATTAGATTAGGAAGTTTTCCTCTACTTTTATCTTTATTAACCCTTGACTCCACTATGTCCTTGTCTTTATCTTGATTATCCATGTTGAACATTGCTACAACTAGTAACTATACTCATGTTGTTTAAATGAAGCAAATGTTGAAGGATATTAGAGTGATTTATGATGAGCCTACTATTATTTACTGTGATAATTCAAGCACTATCAATATTTTCAAGAATCTGGTACTGCATTCTAAAACAAAGCATGTATCAATAAAGTATCATTTCTTGAGGGAGAAATCTAGTGACGAAGAAGTTAGATTGGAATATGCATCTTCAAAGGACCAGATTGTAGATATTTTCACTAATCCTTTGCCTATAGATACATTTGTCTATTTGAGAGACAAGTTAGGGGTCTCTGCCCCTCCTGATGGGAACTATATGCATGGAGTTGCATCAATCATATGTATTTCAAAGCCTTATCTTTTAATTTGGGTTTATGAGTTGGTGCTTTTACTTAGATAGAGTAATCAGTGAGTGGTTCAGATGATCAGTTGTGAGTTTATTCTAAGGGGGAGAGATTATTCTTCTTAGAGAATAATATTTGGGGAGAGATTATGAATTATATTATGTCTTTCACATTGCTTGCAAAGGGGGAAAGAAGCATGTGGAAACTACTTTACCTTTGGAGCTTTTTGTGCATGATCTTAGGGGGAGTTTGTTGGAGATTGCTGGTGTTGATATATTCCTTTGTATTGAATTTTTTCACATTCATATGTTTCCATCAATTCCAAAGAGGGAGATTGTTGGATATTACTACTACTATGATATGTTGTTGTCATTGATGTCAACATATTCCTGTGTTTGGTGTTCCGATGATTGTAGTGAATTGATTCAGTTTGGTTTGATGATATGGATTTGTAGCTAAGAAAAGAAGTATCTCTAGTATCTCTACTTCATTATTTATTGACTTCGGTGATCCAAAAGTTTACTTGATCATATCATTTGATTTGTTGTGCTTCGGTATGATTACATCTTTGGTTGCAGATTTGGGAGAATGTTTTAGATGTTCATGTGTACCTACATTTCAAATGGTTTGTGTTTTGATACTCTGCAAGTTATCTTTCTAGTCTGAATTGCTGTTGTTATGTGTTCTTCAATGTTAGTGTGTTGATCGATAAAGATTTCATTAAGTGGTGTTGGTGCAACTATTTTTGATGGTTTTAATGTACTTGTTGGTATTTGCTTATCGTTTCCTACTTGTTTTGGTGGTGTAGCAGGTTGCAGTTGATCTTGGCGAGACTTTTCAATGGTGGTACATCTTTAACGATTTGATCAAGGTCCATACTATGTCATCTATGTCATTGTATTGGTTTGGTGGTTGATTTGTGTATTGTGTGATGTAATTTTTTAATTAAGGGTTGAGGGTTTGGCCGACCTTGTAGTTAAGGTTGATGATCTATATAAATAGGTGTTATAGTCATGTAATTTGGGTGTTGAGGTTGTGTCTACATTATCAAAGAGGGGTGTATGTGCGTATTAGTGAGTTTATCTTTTAGTATGATGTATTGAGGAGAGATTGTTGTAGGATAGCCAAATGAACTTAAAGGGAACTGTCATCGGGCATTAGCAGATACTATCTTTGCAGTTCATGTAATCTGGATTGTAGTCCAAATATCATTGTAAGGTAGTAAACCTTACCTAAGGGTTGGAGCCTTATGGGTCACTATATTTTGAGCAATGAGCTCTAGGCAGTGTGCCTAAATGCATGTGCATTCACCATTGTAATATTTATACATACTACTGTAGAGTATCATCTTATTTTGGGTAGGTTCTCATTGTGGTTTTTCCCTTAATTGGGTTTTCCACATCAAAAATCTTGGTCTCATATTTTTTTTTGTTATTGTATTTATCTTTATTCTTACTGTAGTTGATTGAAATCTGAGATTATGTTTAATTTGTTAAATCTGGTGAAAACTGAT
Organism: Cryptomeria japonica; assembly: GCF_030272615.1. Taxonomy (NCBI): domain Eukaryota; kingdom Viridiplantae; phylum Streptophyta; class Pinopsida; order Cupressales; family Cupressaceae; genus Cryptomeria; species Cryptomeria japonica. Next base: position 224,700,333 of record NC_081407.1, on the reverse strand, counting down.
TCACACACCCCCCTCTCATTTTTCCTTCATTGTTGCTGCCAACAATCCATACAAAAATTCATTTTATATGCATGCACATCCTCCCTATAATGCAAACAATCTATCTCGTGGGAGTGTGGTTGATAAAATAATAACTACTGAAGAGCATAAAACAAAGAAGAGATTTGGGTTACCACTGAAGGGTTACCTCCAAACTCACCTTCATTGTATCATAGATTTTAGCATATGTAGGATTTTTCATTAGATACTTCCTAAGAAAAATCCCCCAACCAAAACTTTACCCACAAAATATCATATTTCTTAATCATCCTATCTAAAACTTCCCTAGAAATGAAATCCTCCTTAACATATCATGTTGCAATTTGAAGCAAAAGGCCATAACTTTGTAAAATATTAAAATAATTATATAGAAAGAGAAAGACAACTTGATAAGGGTAGATGCTATGAGGAGCTATTGTGTTGAGTAGGTATTCACCTATCACAATGATAATGGCTCTTTGATCCTTCAAACCATCCAACTTAAATATGTTTTTGAGATGTTCAATAGTGAATGGGCCAAAAGTATCAAATTTTGAAACATCAAAAAGAATTGAAATCATACAGTTAAGTGGCCTATATTCCATTATAGACACCTGCAACCTCAGCCTAATAATTATTCTTCACATGGATACTAGAAAAAATGCCTCGACTTCCCTTATTTATAACCAAACAATTTGGAAAACACACAAGCTAGAAAAATCGAAGCCAAGTCATATGCATTAAATCGCACATAAAAAAGGATCCAAAATGATATGTCAAACATTTTAAGCGTGTTGGAAAATCAATCCTTGCTCAAAAATATTAAATTATGATAGAATAAATACTGAACGGTACACTATCTTCATGTAAGATCTAACAAATTATCCAAACACTCACACTTGTTTATTAAATTGGCATCATCTTTAAAGCCCCCAAAAAGAAACATTGTTACTCACAAAAGGTTGAGGCATTCATTCCTTGTACTTCATTTCTTGTACTCAATAATATACCTAATACATCCATGACCCTTCAACAAGATCTCCAAAATCAAATAAATATTAGAAAATGATTATAAAGGGATTCCATGTTGCAATAACAGACAAATCTCTATCCATGAAAACTTATCCCTTATAATTATTGTCAAAGGTCTCTTTATGAAAATAATATTGAAAATGCTTAGGTGATACAAGGATTGATTTAAGACATTTCGAATAACTATCTCAAAAGTGAGATCAATAATAAGTAGAATAAATACCCATAAAAAAACACTAAGTAGAATAAATATCCATTTCAACAATCAAATGTAAAAATTAATCAATCTCAACAATAAGAAGTAAAAACAAGATAATTTTAAACAATAAATCAATTATAAGATAAATGTCCAAAAAACATTCAAAGTTGATGTGCACAAAAATACCCAAAAAATAAACTAAAAATAAAAATATACTTTTTTAAGAGAGTAACCATTGTACCACTCCTTGATTTTCAAGACCAAAAGATTTAATTATCATCATATATACCTTCAATAATATGCATGTATCTCATAATGATAAACTTCTAATTGTATGAGTCATAGTAGGCTCAAGGCCTATGGTGCAGGAGCACCTAGGCCTCATTTTCAACACAGGTTTGAGAGTAAGTTTGATTTTTATTAGCTTTGAGTTGGAAAGGTTGATTAAGTTTTTTTTGTGTTGTTTTAAGTTGTTTGGATGAGTTTTGAACTCATTGTGTGGTTTTGGTTTCTTGTTTTCAACTTTTGCTCAAAATTGCCAGTTTTGGAGTTGCCTGGCAAAATATTGTAAAAAGTAAGTTTTTAGTGTGTTTTTGTTTTGAAAATGCCTAGACATGTTTTGTGTTTGGTTTGTAGGTGTGAGTAGTGTTCCTAGGTGTTTTTTAGGCTTTGAGATCAACCTTACACCTTCTAGGAATCAAAAAGTGTCATTTAGGCATCAAAATGTCAAATTTTAGTGTTATTGGACATGTACCTGTCCGTACAGGTGGCTAACCAACCTAGAGTGGTATTTATTCTCCTGTTTGAACTATTGTAAGGGTTGATCAATTGAAATTATGAAGCATTTTGAGAATTTGCACTAAAAATTCCTTGTTTTTCATTATATTTTGATTCCAAGTGAGCAGTAGTCCATACACCTGCTGTACTTGTCTGTACTATTTTTGTATTTTCCAATTCTTCTATGTTTCCTTAAGCTTTTCAATTTGGTGGCATTGAATTTTATCAAGTTTTGAGTTTTGTGCAAAAATATTTGGTTTTGACAGTTTCATTGCCTTGTCTAGGAATTTGGCAAGGATGTTTGACCAACTTGGCTTCTTGAGGCCCTAAAATGCTCATGGCTTCCCAAGAACTAGTTGGTCAATTTTTCAGATGTGTACATACTTGTTTTGAGTTAAAAAATGTAAGCGTAAGGAGGTTTGTGGCTATGAAGCCCTAGGCAAGTGTGCCATTTGGCTAGGGTCTTGGAAGAAGTTTGATGCTTTGCTTTTTCCATAGCAAATGCACTCATTGGATTATCAAACCTATTTTAATGTTTAGATTTCAATGTAAAGTCAAAGAGTCCTTCTAAGCCATTAAGAGGTTGATTGTATGTTTCAGTTGTAAAAATGATGTAAAAAATAGTGAGTCACTATTTTAGAGTTAATTTCCTTTCACTTGCTTACTCTCCACAATACATTGGAGTTTGTAAGGCATTGTACCTCCTTCTAATTGCTTGCAAACAAGAACAAGGAGTGAGTGTAGTATTTCCCATGGGTTGGAAAGTTGCCAAGATCAATTGATGGTCTTTGAGGCAAAATTGTAATGCCCATTTGGCCGCCACAATCAAGTATGACTGATTTTTACATGTTTGTTGAATTTGTACATGAATTTCTCCTCTCCAGGTTGCAGGTATGAAGGACATCAAGCATAAAAAAGGTAGAGAATTGCTAAGAAAGCACAAAATAGAATTTCAAATAATAGTTTTGTCATTGTAAAGTGCAGGTCCAAGGTGGAAAAATGTAGTGAAAAGAGAAAAGTGCAGTCATAAATGACTTGACATCGAATAAACCTTTGTTTGTAATTGCCTAATGGCTTTTGTGCAAGGTTAATCTTTTATTTGCGTGTCTTCAAAGATGGATATGTTCTCATGTTTGAAATGTAATTTCTTTCATACTAAAAATGTGCTTGTAGACAACAATAATGGGAAAAGTTGTCAACGCTGCATATGCCTTTTGAGCAAGTTTTTTGTAAACCTTATTTCCTAAGCTTTGGAAGGTGCAAAAACCTATCTTTTCATGTCCTATTTAGCAAGTAACATGGTAGAGCCAAGTTTTTTTGGTCCATATTGAAATTCTCCAACTTATTTGTCATTTGTTGCTACCAAAACCCTTGCGAACCCTCCTTTTGCACCCATTTTTGGGACAGTCATGGAGAAGGCTTAAGAGACCCTAAAACTTAGTAAATATTTAAGAACTCCCAAAAGGGTATCCATAAAAGTGAAGCTTTCAGTCTGGAAGCCCATCTTTGGAGCAGGGTGAGTATAAAAACCCAAAAGGAGGGCTAATTCGTTGTAGCCCATTTTAGTTCTCAAACTTGGCTTTTTGTCAAATCGGGTACACAAATGGAGGATGTAAGATGCAAAAGTCATCATTACTAGTTGAAACAAGTTGTCCTTACATGAATTTAACCCTTTTTGTATGGTAGACTCAAAAAACTTAATTATAGCACTTGTGAAGGACTTCTATACCTCAAAGCGTAAAAGACTAAAGACACCATTGGGAGCAAAACTTGACATCAATGTGTAAACCAACAAGAGGAGACCTCGTGCAGTTAGAGAGAAGGTTAGGGATAGAGGATTGAATGCCAATTGGTTGAATAAGGAGTTATTTTACCAAGCCAGAGTGACTATGGAGTTGAAACCCTTGAGCAACCAAGAAGTCTTGTCTTAGGGAGGTGGATCAAGAGGAAGTGTCAGGTTGTCTATGAACCTTTTGCACTCTGATTTCAGCAACAATACCTTGAAATTAGTAAGGACCTATACTTATTGAACATACAAGTCACTTGACCATTCCACTTGCACTACCTCCCTATCATAGTGGTATCAGAGCGCAGTTACACTTGGGAAGAAGTAGCAATTTGGCTACCATGGTGACAAATGGAAAATTAGCAAAGAAAGTGGAAGACCAGGAAGAAGAAAATAGGTTACTCAAATTGAAGCTAGACCTCCTAGAGCAGAAGTTGGGTGAAGTAGAAGTGAAGGTAGATGAAGTCAACAATAAAATTGAAGGAACAGGAGATAGGGGTAAGTTAATGGCTATAGAGGATGAAATCCATCTACTAGACCCTGTGATAGAGAATGAACCCTTTTTGAAAGCCTTGAAGGCTATGAGTGGGAGAACACTAGAAGGAGTCCCACTATTCAGTGGTAAAATGGACCTAGAAGCGGTCATGGAGTGGATTGAGGGCCTTGAGAACCATTTTGATTGTGATGGTGTGACAGAGGCCCAGAAAGTGAAGGTCACTAAATCCAGATTGAGAGGAGTTGCCTTAACATGGTGGAAGTTCATTCAGGATGAACATGAGAAAGAGAGCAAAAAGCCCATAGCAACTTGGAAGGGAATGTTGTCCAAAATTAGAGAGACTTACATTCCAGAGGACTATGAAATACAACTTCATAGGAAAAGGCAAAACCTTAGGCAAAAAGAGTTAGATGTCAAGACCTACACCGAGGAGTTTCAGAAGCTATGCCTTAGGTCAAAGATCCAAGAGGATGAAAATGTCAAGGTTGCTAGGTATCTCAATGGTTTGAGATGGAACATATAGGAAGAGTTAAGTTTGTTGTGTCCTACAACAGTCTAGAAGTGCTATCAACTTGCACTCAAGGTAGAGGAAAGGAGTAGGAAGAAGCAAGAGCAACATAATAGAGGTAGGGGAAGAGGCAGAGATGGTAGAGGCCATCGAGGCAGTTTTGGGGGAAGACACATAGACCAAAGGTCCCAAGGGGAATCTAAGCTTATAGAGAAAAGCGAGGATTCTTAGAGAAAACCTAATTATAGGGGAAGGGGATCAAGCAACCCAGGAAGGGGTAGGTCTAGTGGCCTAGGTAGAGGGTCTTATTTCTCCACAATGAAATGCTACAACTATCAAAAATTGGGTCATCCCGCTTATAGGTGTCCTGAAAAGCATATTTCTTCCCATGGAGGTGAAAAAAAGGTGAACTATGTTCAGGAGGAAGGAAGTAGTACAAGAACTCCAACAATGCACCTAGCACCCGAAGATGGTGAGAGTCTAATGATGAGGAGAGTATTGATGCAAGAACCTCACAAGTGTGAAGTGTCTCAGAGAAGGGCATTGTTTAGGATAAAGTGCAAAATATTAGGCAAGGTATGTAAGGTGGTTATTGATTCAGGCTCCACAGATAATATTATCTCAGAGGAAGCAGTTAGCAAACTGAACCTACCTAGAATGAAGCACAGTGAACCCTACAAGGTAACCTAGTTAAACAAGGGGCAACATGTCCTAGTGAATGAACAAGCATGGGTAGACTTCAATATAGGTGAATACAAGGATAGGATACTATGTGAAATCCTTCCCATGGATGCTTGCCATCTACTATTGGGTAGACCTTGGCAATTTGACAGAAGAGCACACCATGATGGTGAAAAAAACACATATTCCTTTCAAAAGAATGGCATTGTCTACAAAATTCAGTCCCTTAGTGAAGAGACAGAGAACAACAAACCACAGGCACCTAAAGTGTTATTAGTCAATGAAAAAGAGTTCATCCAAACCATGAAAGAGGGAGATGGGATTGGTTATGCACTTGTAGTGAAACCTAAGGAAGAGAAGAAAGAAAAACAAGTAGAGATCCCACAAGAAGTGCATCAAATTCTTGATAATTTTAAGGGCATCATTAGTGATGGACAACTAGCAACATTACCCCCTCCTAGAGCCATTAGTCATCAAATTGACTTTATACCAGGAGCTTCTTTGCCAAACAAAGTAGCATACAAGATGACTCCTGAACAAAACAAAGAGGTAGCTAGACAGATTCAAGAGTTGTTAGAGAAAGGGTTAATTAGAAAAAGTATAAGTCCTTGTGTTGTACCCACTGTGTTAGCACCTAAGAAAGGGGGCACATGGAGACTATGCACAGACTCCAGAGCTATCAACAAGATCACAATAAGATACAGATTCCCTATTCCCAGGATAGAAGATTTGATGGATTGTTGAGGGGGTGCGAGGTATTTCTCCAAAATAGTCTTAAAGAGTGGTTACCATTAGATAAGAATAAAAGAGGGTGATGAGTGGAAAACTGGTTCCAAAACAAATGAGGGTCTTTATGAATGGTTGGTTATGCCTTTTGGACTCTCTAATGCTCCCAGTACCTTAATGAGGTTAATGAATGAAGTATTGCAGGATTTTCTTAGTAAGTTTGTGGTAGTCTACTTAGATGATATACTCATTTTTAGTAAGACTAAAGAGGAGCATTTGAAACACTTAGCCTTTGTTTTGCAAAGATTGTCTGATGAACAGTTAACCATAAACCTTGAGAAATGTGATTTCCTGAAACAAGAACTAGTTTATCTTGGTTTTGTTGTGTCTAGTGGAGATCTCAAGATGGATCACTCCAAAGTTGCTGCCATAACAAGTTGGCCAACCCCAAAATCAACCAGTGAAGTTAGAAGTTTTCATGGTCTAGCCCAGTTTTACAGAAAATTTATCAGGGGGTTCAGTGATATTTGTGCACCCATATTAGATACAATAAAGGGTGGTCATAAGGTTAAGTTTCAATGGACAAAAGCAGCCAGTAAGGGGTTTGAGTTACTCAAAACTAGAGTTGCTACACAGCTAGTGTTAATCCTTCCTAGCTTTGATAAGCTCTTTACAATAGAATGTCATGCCAGTCATCTTGCAGTAGGTGCAGTCTTGAGTCAGGATAACAGACAAGTTTCTTTCTTTAGTGAAAAATTGAATGATGCAAAGAAAAAGTATTCATCTTATGATTTAGAGTTATATGCATTGGTGTAGGCACTCAGGAAGTAGAGGCATTACTTGCTTCCTAAAGAGTTTGTTGTGTATATAGACAACCAGGCGGTCAGTTTCTTGAATTCTCAGGATAAACTCAACCATAGGCATGTGAAATGGGTAGAGTACCTCCAAGCATATACCTTTACTCTTAAGCACAAGAAAGGCCAATGTAATAGGGTAGCCGATGCTTTATGTAGGAGATTGTTGACTATCCAGGAGATCCAAGTTAAGAGTATTGGAATTGATTGCTTTCAAGATTTATATCCTAATGATGATGATTTTGCTGTTGCTTATAAAGTTTGTCTTGCTTTTGAGAATCATTTCCATAGTGAGTATGTTGACTATACATTGCAGAATGGTTTGTTATTCAAGGGAGGACAACTATGTGTTCGTAAAGGTTCCATGAGAGAAAACCTTATCAAAGAGAAACACAATGGGTGTTTGAGTGGCCATTTTGGTCTCAATAAGACCTTAGAGTTGGTTCAACACTTCTATTACTGGCCAAAGATGCAAAGAGATGTTAGACGGTATGTTGAACAGTGTATGGTATGTCAGAAGGCCAAAGGTAATAGCACTAATGCTGGTTTATATCAGCCACTTCCCATTCCTTCTAGGCCATGGGAGTGCACCAGTATGGATTTTGTTATAGGTTTACCAAAGACAAAAGCAGGGTATGACAGTATCTTTGTGGTTGTTGACAAATTTAGTAAAATGGCTCACTTTATACCTTGCAAAAATACTAATGATGTTGGACATATTGCTTTCCTTTTCTTTAAAGAAGTTGTCAGAATACATGGTTTGCCATCTAGCATTGTATCAGATAGAGATGTTAAGTTTTTGGGTCATTTTTGGAAAACTTTGTGGAAGAAATTGGGTACTAACTTATCTTTTAGCTCAGCTTATCATCCACAGACAGATGGCAAAATAGAAGTGGTGAATAGAACATTGGGTAATCTACTCAGATGTCTCACCAAGGAGTATGGACAAAGCTGGGATCAGCTCATTCCACAAGCAAAGTTTGCCTATAATGACAGTGTAAATAGATCCACTGGTAAGAATCCATTTCAGATTGTTTATGGTATGCATCCAAGATGTGTTTTTGAGTTACATGATGTGACTAACTTGCAACATGTTAGTGGGACAATAGAGGATATGGCACAATCTCTAAAAGAGATCCATGAACAGGTTAAGCAGTCTTTGTAGGACACCACAACAAAAGTCAAGGCAAGGGTGGATGCTTCAAAGAGGGATGTCCAATTTTTAGTGGGAGATTTTATGATGGTGCATCTCAACAAGTCTAGATTACAAAAGGGATTTCCTACTAAGTTACAGATGAGATGAATAGGACCTTGCAGGATTTTGGCTAAGTATGGTCCCAATGCTTATAGAATTGATTTACCTGCTAATGTTTCCTTGTCTCCTATCTTTAATGTTGCAGATTTGGTAGCTTTCAAGGGGAAGCCTCCAAAAGAGACTCAGAGAGCTTCAGATATTTGTCATTCCCTTTCTGATCTATCTCTCCCCTCTTCTTCTTCTCCCATTCCTAAACAGGTACTTGATTCCAGAATCATCAAGAAGACTAGAAGGCATGACTACTTTGAACATTTGGTCAAGTGGAAAGATCAACCAGCCTCTGAAGCCACTTGGATACCTAAAAGTTACTTCCACAAGGCTAGTATTCCTCTCTCTTTTCTACCCAAAAGAGTCACTTGACTTCTTTGTCACCAAGGGATTATGGTGCAGGAGCACCTAGGCCTCATTTTCAACACAGGTTTGAGAGTAAGTTTGATTTTTATTAGATTTGAGTTGGAAAGGTTGATTAAGCTTTTTTTGTGTTGTTTTAAGTTGTTTGGATGAGTTTTGAACTCATTGTGTGGTTTTGGTTTCCTGTTTTCAACTTTTGCTCAAAATTGCTAGTTTTGGAGTTGCCTGGCAAAATGTTGTAAAAAGTGAGTTTTTAGTGTGTTTTTTCTTTGAAAATGCCTAGAAGTGTTTTTTGTTTTGTTTTTAGGTGTGATTAGTGTTCCTATGTGTTTTTTAGGCTTTGAGATCAACCTTACACCTTGTAGGCATCAAAAAGTGTCATTTAGGCATCAAAATGTCAAATTTTAGTGTTATTGGACATGTACCTGTCTGTACAGGTGGCTAACCAACCTGGAGTGGTATTTATTCTCTTTTTTGAACTCTTTTAAGGGTTGATCATTCGAAATTATGAAGCATTTTGAGAATTTGCACTAAAAATTCCTTGTTTTTCGTTATATTTTGATTCCAAGTGAGCAGCAGTCTGTACACTTGCAGTACTTGTCCATACCATTTTTGAATTTTCCATTTCTTCTATGTTTCCTTAAGCTTTTCCCTTTGGTGGCATTGAATTTTATCAAGTTTCGAGTTTTGTGCAAAAATATTTGGTTTTGACAATTTCACTGCCTTGTCTAGGAATTTGGCAAGGATGTTTGACCAACTTGGCTTCTTGAGGCCCTAAAATGCTCATGGCTTCCCAAGAACCAGTTGGTAAATTTGTAAGATGTGTACATACTTGTTTTGAGTTAAAAAATGTAAGCGTAAGGAGGTTTGTGGCTATGAAGCCCTAGGCAAGTGTGCCATTTGGCTAGGGTCTTGGAAGAAGTTTGATGCTTTGCTTTTTCCATAGCAAATGCACTCATTGGATTATCAGACCTATTTTAATGTTTAGATTTGAATGTAAAGTCAAAGAGGCCTTCTAAGCCATTAAGAGGTTGATTGTATGTTTCAGTTGTAAAAATGATGTAAAAAATAGTGAGTCACTATTTTAGAGTTAATTTCCTTTCACTTGCTTACTCTCCACAATACATTGGAGTTTGTAAGGCATTGTACCTCCTTCTAATTGCTTGCAAACAAGAACAAGGAGTGAGTGTAGTATTTCCCATGGGTTGGAAAGTTTCCAAGATCAATTGATGGTCTTTGAGGCAAAATTGTAATGCCCATTTGGCCGCCACAGTCAAGTATGACTGATTTTTACATGTTTGTTGAAGTTGTACATGAATTTCTCCTCTCCAGGTTGCAGGTATGAAGGACATCAAGCATAAAAAAGGTAGAGAATTGCTAAGAAAGCACAAAATAGACTTTCAAATAACAGTTTTGTCATTGTAAAGTGCAAGTCCAAGGTGGAAAAAAATAGTGAAAAGAGAAAAGTGCAGTCATTAATGACTTGACATCGAATAAACCTTTGTTTGTAATTGCCTAATGGATTTTGTGCAGGGCTAATGTATTATTTGTGTGTCTTCAAAGATGGACATGTTCTCATGTTTGAAATGTAATTGCTTTCATACTAAAAATGTGCTTGTAGACAACAATAATGGGAAAAGTTGTCAATGTTGCATATGCCTTTTGAGCAACTTTTTTGTAAACCTTATTTCCTATCCTTTGGAAGGTTTAAAAACCTATCTTTTCATGGCCTATTTAGCAAGTAACATGGTAGAGCCATGTCTATTTGGTCCATATTGAAAGTCTCCAACTTATTTGTCATTTGTTGCTAGCAAAACCCTTGCAAACACTCTTTTTGCACCCATTTTTTGGATAGTCATGGAGAAGCCTTAAGGGACCCTAAAACTTAGTAAATATTTAAGAAATCCCAAAAGGGTATCCATAAAAGTGAAGCTTTCAGTCTGGAAGCCCATTGTTGGAGCAGGGTGAGTATAAAACCCCAAAAGGAGGGCTAATTCCTTGTAGCCCATTTTAGGCCTCAAACATGGGTTTTTGTCAAATCGGGTACACAAATGGAGGATGTAAGACACAAAATTCATCATTACTAGTTGAAACAAGTTGTCCTTACATGAATTTAACCCTTTTTGTATGGTAGACTCGAAAAACTTAATTATAGCACTTGTGAAGGACTTCTATACCTCAAAGCGTAAAAGACTAAAGACACCATTGGGAGAAAAACTTGACATCAATGTGTAAACCAACAAAAGGAGACCTCGTGCAGTTAGAGAGTAGATCAGGGATAGAAGATTGAATGCCAATTGGGTGAATAAGGAGTTATTTTACCAAGCCAGAGTGACTATGGAGTTGAAACCCTTGAGCAACCAAGATGTCTTGTCTTAGGGAGGTGGATCAAGAGGAAATGCCAGGTTGTCTATGAACCTTTTGCACCCTGATTTCAGCAACAATACCTTGAAATTAGTAAGGACCTATACTTAGTGAACATACAAGTCACTTGAGCATTCCACTTGCACTGCCTCCCTATCAGCCTAGCTTTTGAACATGGCTCTACTATCACATGTAATAGCTTTTCCATAACACCCCAAAAGTACCTCCTACTTTTTTATTGTCGTAAATACTATTATATTTATTCGTAGGTATACTCAGGTAATTGTATCCCTATAGGATAGGTATTGGTCTAATTTGGGACCACATCTAACTATATAGGTTAGGCATATGTTCATTCATGTCAGACATCCACCCAACTGAGGTAGGCATGTATCTTCATTACACATGGGATAAGTATGTGCTCTTGCTAGAGTCTTATGACTGATTGGGATCATATTTGTCCTCAGTTACATCCCTTAATACTACACTTCCCATTCAAAGAGAACAAAGGTTGTCATCCTCAAAGGTATGTTTCAAACTCGAGCTTGAAACCTGACTCAAAATTTATCCCATGGCCTTAGTGTGTCAAGTGATGCATATTTTGAGTATAATGTGAATATATTTTATGTTATCATTTATGTTTGGAATTATTAATCCAAGCCCCTCACTAAATTATTATCCTCTCAAGTTATTAATCTTAATTAACATTCCTAAATCCCCATCCCTGATTCCTTGCGTACTAGAGGCACACTCCATCCCTAGATTTCCTACATATACCACTTCCAAATTTTAACACAAATTTTGTTAATGACATACATACATATATAATTTCCCTTTGATATCCATCTAATAGGTCGGTTTTCTTACATCTTTAATATAATGCATTATTTGGAGAAGACCAAAATATACTTCTCTTATTTGTATTATAACATTGATTATGTCATTCATATCTCACTATTGCAAAAAATGATAACTAAAATTCATAGATTTATTCATAAAAATCATATAGGTGTCATCTTATAATAACTTCCCATGGTTCTCATGTTCCTACAATGGGGTTTTCTTCAATATAGAATAGGTATAAACCAATTTTTCTTAATGATTTATGTATTTTTGGTCCCAAAATTCCTTAGGATTATAAATTTGGCCAATAACACAACGCCATGCTTCTTTCTTTAATTTCATGACCAAAATAATTGTTATTAGGGAACTTCACTCATCATCTATCCTAATTAATTGCCTAGCTCACATAAGGTAGAAGTCCCTCAAAACCATCAATAAGGTACATTGCACTTGAACCATTATTTTATCTCCATTACTTCTATCAATATAGAATCAATTATATTAAAAGTTTCCTTCTTCATAGTTTCATACATTATGAAGATTCATTGCAAGATAATCCCTTATAAGGCCTACCAAAGGTCTCTTCATGGCTATAATATTGAAAACCCTTAGGTGATTCATGGAGTGAATTCAGACATTCCAAATAACTATCTCAAAATAGAGATCAACAATAAGTAAAATAAATGTCCATTCCAATAGTAACACTTAAAATTTATTTCACTCAACAATGCGATATTAAATATTTCATTTTCAACAATGAAGTGCAAAAATGCTTCTATTTCAACAATGATAAAGGGTATCAATTTCCACAATAAGGTATAAAAAGGTAACAATTCCAACAATAAAGTGTAAATGGTATCCATTCTAACAATAAACAGTAAAAATGAGATCATTTTAAAGAATAAATTAGATATAAGATAAATGTCCAAAAATTATTCAAATTTGATGTGCAAAAAAAAAGCCAAAAACCAAAATAAAAATAAAAATATACTCTTGTAAGGGAGTAACCACTATACCACTCTTTGGTTTTTAAGATCTAAAAATTAAATTAAATTATATAAACCTTCAATCATATGGACGTATCTCATAATGATAAAATTTTATTAAATTTAACTTCCAATTGAGTGAGTCGTGTGGTTGTTGAGATTATAACTGGTAAAGAGCATAAAATAGAGCATAGATTTGGGTTACCATTGAGGGGTTACCTCCAAATTCACCTTCATTGCAACATAGATTTTAGCATATGTAAGATTTTTCTTTAGATACATCATAAAAAAAATCCCCCAAAAAACCTTTACCCACAAAAATATCATATTTCTTAATCATCCTATCTAAAACCTGCCTAGAAATGAAATCCTCCTTAACATATCATGTTTCAATGTGAAGCAAAAGGCCATAACTTTATAAAATATCAAAATAATTATATAGAAAGACAAAGATAACTTGAGAAGGATAGATGTTATGAGTAGATCTTGTGTTAAGTAGGTCTTCACCTATCACAATGATGATGTCCCTTTGATCCTTCAAACCATCCCGCTAAAATATGTGTTTGAGATGTTCAATAATAAATGGGCCAGAAGTAGGAAATTCTGAAACATCAAAAGGAACTGAAATCATATAGTTAAGTGGCCTCTATTATATTGTAGACACCTCAAACGTACAGCCTCAACCTAGTAACTATTCTTCACATTGTAACTCAAAGACATGCCTCCACTTTCCTTATTTATAATCAAACAACTTGGAGAAAACACAAGCTACATAAATTGAAGACAAGTAATAAGCCTTAAATTGCACATAAAAAAGGATCCAAAATGATATGTTGGACATTTTAAGCATGTTGGAATATAAATATTTTCTCTAACATATTAATTAATGCTGGAAGACATACTAAAATGTACACTATCTTCATGTGAAGTTGTAAAAAAATATCCAAACAGTCACACTTGGTCATTAAATTGACATCATCTTTAAAGCACCCAAAAAGAAACATTGATACTCACAAAAGGTTAAGACATCATTCCTTGTACTGTATTTCTTGTACTCAATAAGCTACCTAATGGATCCATGACCCTTCAACAAGATCTCCAAAATTAAATAAACATTAGAAAAATATTATAAATGGATTCCATGTTACAGTAACAAAGAAAACTCTATTCATGTAGACTAATACCTCATAAGTCCCATCAAATGTCTCTTAATAGCCACAATACTAAAAACCCTTAGGTGATACTTGGAGTGAATTGAGACATTCCAAATAAATACGGCGAGGGCACAACCTGAGAAACCGAAAAACAAAGTAAATTGCAATAAAAGACACAGAATATAATATTTTTATTATCGACAAATATGCAATTCAAGAAACACAAGATATTAATATTATTATCTAAAACATATTTGCAATGCATGGATACATGCAAATAAGAGGAATAAACCCCACTACCTACAATACAACAACTTATAGAGTTTTCTGGAAAACCATTGGAGTTCCAAAAACACAACTCCCAAACTCCAACAACTAACTTCCCAGTTTCTACATATGAGTCTTAAATAGAATTTCTTCAGTTTTGGAGCTGAAATTACAATATAGAAATTACCAAATGGTAGACAAATGCCAAACGACTAAAATTGGAAATTTGGAAATATAGCCAGATTCAAAAATTGGAACTTTTTGAAAAATTGTCCAACTTTCAACAGCAATAAATTTTGATCCAAGAATCGGATTGAAGAACCATTTGAAGCATTAGAAAGCTCTATGAGTGGATAATGTGCTAAGATTTCTTTTTTCCAATTCATGCAATTTTCGGGCCTATTTGACACTATTTAATGCCTCAAATCTGACTTGGAAGAGTTTTTTGGCTTTTTGGGAAATTGAAAATTTAATCAATTTCAAACTGCTAATTATTTTGACCCGATTGTTTCACCAATGATCTTGTTTTTCCTTCCATAATCGTCCTATAAATTTTGGGCTCCATCTGCCTTCAAATAAAAACCGTCTATTTTTGGCAGACAGCTAGAAAAACTAGCTTGTCCATTCTGAGAGTTGGAATACCTTATTTGTCAAAAAGGGTATCCAGATCTGTAAAAACATTAAAGAAAACCAAAACAAAAAGATTTTTTTCGGGGTGATGCGGGATCACCCTTACACTATTGGATGCTCTTGCATCAAAACATCTTAAAAGTGAGATCCTCAGTAAGTAGAATAAATATCTATTCCAAAAATAAAATCTAAAAATTAATCAATCTCAACAATAAGCAGTAAAAATGATCTTATTTTAAATAGTAAATTAATTATAAGATAAATATCAAAAAATTATTAAAAGGATAACTTTAAGAGCCCCCCCACCTCGGGAAATTGTGTAGAATCCTAGTGAATCAGACATTATTTTCGGAGGGGGGGGGGGAGTTTGCATATCGATGGTGAATTTTTTTTTAAAATGAGGAAAAAATTATTTTGTATTGACAATTTTTTTTCTAGGGTATGAAAATGCCATAAATTTCTGGCGAATAATACCTTGTTCTATGGGGAAAATATTTATTGTGGGAGGCGAATAATTATTGTTAAAAGGAACAAATATATAATTGTATGAGAGAAAAATTTTACTCTGAAGGAAATCTTATTTAAATGTATTGGTGATTTTTATCCACCGCTTGAAAATTATTTAAATGTATTGGCGATTTTTATCCACCGCTTGAAAATTATTTAAATTTTTTGGTGAATATTTTGTTATTTATTGTATAATATATTATCCATTGGTGATTTCATGAATTCATTGCCTTTAATAGACATCACATCACATTAGTACATCACATCACATAATACATTAAGTCTGGACTCTGCATGATCAATAAACGCAGCCTCTTTGACACGTAAAGGGTGACACATACCTAAAATCTATCAATGATTTTAAACCGTTTGATGATCGTAGATCAATGGCTAAAGTTTTATTTCGGCCCAATTTTTTGAAGAGAACATAGCTCACCAGAAAGTGCCCAAAATGGAATTGGATTCAATAGACACGTATCAAATGTCACGAATCACGATCAATACTTTCATTCATTTAATATATATCTATTCACTTACGGCAATCCACTCTGTCCCCATGACTTCCAATGTGATACTTGTCAATTTGGTACTGGTTCATAGCTGTTTCCATTTTCACACAATAGTGCATTTATGGGAAAGATTTGTGGAGATACAAAAGATTTAAAAAAAAATATAGCAATAAATACTGTTAAAGAAGTAATTATTACAATCAAGAGCTTCAATAATTTATATATGATCTTTGCTTCTTTCATCTTCAATTAGCCTTTGCTCACGGTATTTTAGGTTTATAGGCTCACTGCTCAGGTTGTTTAATTTGTTAATCTGTTTCCTCAAGATGGACACTCCCATCTGCTTGAGAAGCATTTTTTGCAGAGGACCAGAGGGCCTTTCTAAGCTCTGTTAGAGACCCAACTCTCCAATCATTCTGCAATAAGGTTGGGTCATTCACCAATGAGGCTGTGCGGATGGTGCTGGGTAGAGAATTTCTACAAAATGAAAATAGGTACAATGTTAACACGGACCTTTCATCCCACTTCTTAGCGTCTCTTCTAGACCTGGGAGGAGACAAGGTGGATATGTTGATGCTGTTGAAGAAGGTTTTTAAGGAAGACTTCCTCAGAGATGACATTACTCTTGTCATTCTTGCAGAAGTACGGGTGGGGATCCCTTTGGCGAGTAATTTATCCAAGCTTCTCCTCCCTGAACAAACATCATCAGTGGCCAGACAACCATTTCTCCTAAACTTGAATGCAGAGCAATTGACGTGTCACAAAAAATGGGCACGGATTGGTAGGGACTTCCTCTGTAAATGTTTCCTCCTAGACAACTTTCCAAACTACTTGTGGATTGAAGAATTCTCTTAGTGTATGCTATCCAAAGAATTCTACATGGAAGGAGGGCTAGATTCTTAGGGAAAAATTGTAAACAATTCCACTACCTGTGCCCTAGCACCACCCCCCTGTAGTTTTTTTTTCCTATGTCCTTGATCCCTAACAGGCTGCTAGTGGCTCACTCATTTTGGCTTTTAAGTTTTTAGGGGACTCAACTCTCAGACAAAAAAATTATAAATTTCAAAAGCATAAATATTAATGATAATTGTTCAAATTCTAGTTTGTTTCACTTTGCCTCTTACAGTATTATGGATATAAAAATCCTTTCTATAATTCTATTTCATTTTTATTAATTAATTTCTTTCAAATGCTTTTTGTATATGAGCTACGTTATTTCAATTATTTGTTAAACAATGCAAATAAATTTAATACCATGATCTTTTTTATGTAAGGCTATAAAAAAAAAAAAATTCAATTCGTTCCATTAATTATTTGTATATTGATTATGGTTGATTATAATTTTATAAATATATACTATATAGTCATTCAAAATAAAAAACTTCAAAAGTTGCAAGATAAAAAAGTTTATCGGTAAAGTTTTTTTCATTATATTAATTGAAAAGTTTCAAGATACAAAATTTGCCCACGGCTTATAGTAAGCAAACAAAAAACCTAGTTCATTGCCAATAGGCTGCTCACTCAGTCTCACTATCCCCTTGGGTCACCTCCTCTCAGTCCCTTCCTTCCTCGGAGGTTGATGCTTTGGCTTTCCCTTTTGCCACTTCAGCTTTCATTTTTGGAATGCAGTTTAGGCACCCGAAGTCAGGGTCGCCCTCCAAGCTTGCCAGTAGCTATATGGTCCTTCCTTTTTCAACCCTATCTCTCAATTCCCTACCAACCTCCATCCTTGCCACCACATGCAAAGCCTTCAGGACTTCATCCATCCTCGTTAATTTCATAAAGAGTTTCATCGCTTCCCACCCCACTCAGGCTCGTTCACAGCACTGGTATTTGATTTCATCCTCTGGGCCACGAATAAAAGGAAGAAATTCCTCCTAGTTGTCCCCTTCCTTAATTAGAATGCCAACTCACCGCACCACCCACTCCAAGATTGAATCTAGGTTAATTAAAAACTCCCCATCAATCAATTTGACCAATGTGAGTTTTACGTTTTCCACCTCCGGTTCGAATTCACAGGCCCAGGCCACAATCAGAGAGTAAACCTCCAGTTAGTTCGATATCGGTGACTGATATTTGCCACCTCCTCTGCAAGCATCAGTCGAGCTTCTGCCCACAACTTCTCCTCTATAAACCTGAACAGTCCTTGCATTCGTTTATCAGATACTTTTCCCAAAAAGGGCACCAACTTCTTGTCTGTTCGAAGTGTGAAATTGGCCTCCATGGTCACCTGCAACTTCAAAATCACTTCCTACAAAAAATGTCTTACAGAAGGTATGATTCTACGAATAATAGATTTGTTCTATAGCTACTTCAAAGCAAAAAGTGGTACATAGATCAAAAGGTAAAAAAATCTCCCTCCGTCTTATAGGCAGGGTAATGAATGTGCATGATAAGACATTAATGCCATGAGATCAGGAAAAAGATTTCCTGCCATCCTCCCCTTCTGTTGTTCATGCGCATTGTCGTAGACAACTCCTTCTGCAACAATTAATCACCACCATGGCATTTGTACTTTCTAAATTTGCTCGCCTTCACAGGTTGAAAACTGCAGTTGCACATTTTTAAAAATTAATACACTAAATTTATTTTGAACTTTTATATATATTTTTAAACCATTTTTGAAAATTATATATCATAAACATATTTTCAAAGAATTTTGTTAAACTTTAAATTAATATTTTAGATTTAATATTGAATGTTTTCTTTTTAATATTAAACTTTTACCTTTCTAATTGTATATCAAAATTTATATTTTTATTTAGTTATTGTTTTATTCTAGAAACTAAGTTTCATGTTTTATAATATTTTTGAATTTCAAATTTTTACAAATAATACTAACATTATATTTAACAGTTATCTCAAACTATTGCACATCTTTAATTACAAATAATATTAACATTATATTTAATAGTTATCTCAAACTATTGCCTAGAATTGACCATTTTAAATTTAATTAAATAGAATTAAGTCTATAGTCTATAGACTATAAATGTCTTTTTTGGGCAGAATTTTGAAATGATTAAATAGATTTTAAAAACAGACCTGAAAAGTAACACGAGTATGGTGACATGCCAGAAAAATGGCAGAAGTCATGGGACCCACTTCATCTTAAAACAGGTACCATTGACCGTTGGATGAACAAAGATCAATAGCTAGGGTGGATTTTGGCCCGAATGTGGGAAGTGAACACCTTTCTCAGAACTTCGCCAGGAATTGGACATTTTAAATTTAATTAAATATAATTATGTCTATAAATCTTTTTTTCGGGTGGAGGTTTAAATGATTAAATAGAATAAAAATCAAACCGAAAAAGTGACACGAGTATGGTGACGTGCCAGAAAAATGGCAGAAGTCATGGGACCCACTACATCTTAAAATAGGTCCCATCGACTGTTGGATGAACAAAGATCAGCGACTAGGGTGGATTTCGCCCCAAATGTGGGAAGCGAACACCTTTCTGAGAACTTCACCCACAATTGGACATTTTAAATGTAATTAAATATAATTAAGTCTATAAAGCTTTTTTCGGGCAGAGGTTTAAAATGATTAAATAGACTAAAAATCAAACCTGAAAAGTGACATGAGTATGGTGACATGTCAGAAAAATGGTAGAAGTTGTGGGACCCACTACATCTTAAAATAGGTACCATCGACCGTTGGATGAAGAAAGATCAGCGACTTAGGGTGGATTTTGGGGCAAATGTGGGAAGTGAACAGATTTCTAAGAACTTTGCCTGGAAAAGTGACATGGGTATGTTGACGTACCTAAAAACTGGCATAAGTCATGGGACCCACGACAACTGACAACAGGTACCATTGTCCGTTGGATGAGCAAAGATCAATGGCTTAGGGTGGAATTCGACCCGAATGTGGGAAGTGAACACATTTGGGAGAACTTCGCCTGGAACTGAAATGTTTTAAATTTAATTAAATATAATTAAGTCATTAAAGAACTTTTTTGGGCAGAAGTTTAAAATTATTAAACAGACTTAAAAAACAAACCGATAAAGTCACAACACGTACCTTGGTCCCTCATCCACTGGATGAGCAAAGATCAACGACTTAGGGTGTATTTCGGCTCAAATGAACACATTTGGTAGAACTTCGCCCAGAATTGAACGTATTATATTTAATGTCCTCATAATTTATACTGAAGTGGTGAATGTTTTGTCCTTCAGCATCAAATAGTTATTAATAGTAATTAATAAAATTACAACATGATTCTAGATATTTTGCCCTTTAGGTTTTACTTTTCTACTTTTCAAAGTTTTGAAAATAAGAGACTCGTAAATCATAATCATCTTTCATTTCTTGGACAAACCTTTAAATCGAGGGAGATTCAGAAATAGCTACTAGATTGAGGAATGCAAGTTGCAACAGAGACTGTATGCGCCAATCTAGTGAACTAGAAATTCCAATTTTTGGGTAAAATCTAGAACACCTACATCTCACCTTTTTTACTTTTGCTAATCTCGTGGTCCAATTTGAGGGTTAGCATTTTCAGGTTTTTATCTAGCATTATTTTGAATTATTAACAATAATAGTGATCGGGAAAACGGGAAGCAGTAGTTCAATAAGAAGCCAAGTGAAAAACAAAATGCACCTAATTGAATTGGTTAAAACAATAGGTTTCACTAATGAATACCATGATATTTATGACCCTGCTATCCATGGTGAAAAGCGTATCATAGATATTAGATATACATTGTCTAGTAAGGTGGCAGATGCATCCAGGGCAAAATTTACTATTTTCAACCTAATGTTAAAACAATAAATAAATAAAATCGCATCTTGGGATGTTGGATTGGAAAGCATGGTGTTACCTGAAGTATTCCCTTGCCCTGATTTTGTCATGGTCTGTGCTAAAAATTATGATTAAGATAAAAAAGCAATTGTCAATAAAAATACAAAAGAGGAAATTCTATCCATAAACGAGGGAGAATTTGCTCGTTTGTTGAACCTAGGATTTGATTGCCCAAAAATCAAATGTCCAAATTTACCTTGAAAAGATGGCAGGGAATTATGAGAGTCTCGATCCAAGTCATAGGGATTCATTTATCAAAGCTCTATTAAAGATTGGTACTGGTATTGTGTTGGATCAGAATGATAAGCCTCCTTATGATTCTAACATTTTTTTTCCATGGGTTGGGGATACTATTTCCTTGTTGTCATTTTGCTTGGGATTGGAAAATGATAGGCAAGCGGGTGCAAGCCTTCTTGAAATGATTTATAATATCCATTGTACAGGTCAACTAGTAAGATATAATTTTATTGAGCACATTGTAAATCCATGCAAAAACAATTACTAATGATCAAAAAAGGTTCCTGTAAGACATTTAGGTTCTCATCCTACTTGTGCTATCTCCTCCTATCCAAGTATCTTGCAATATTCGAGACCAACAAGATTCAAATTGTGAGCTATAAGATTGATGAAAAGACTAGGAAGAGAACAGAGTGTCAAATATATGATTTGACCCCAAAGATAAGGATGCATGATAACAGAAAGAACTACAACCATTTTGTAGACTTCTTTTTGGTACCAATGTATAATGAAATTACAAGCACTCCAATGCCTAGGTTTCCTGTGTCTTGTAGAGACTGCATTGAACTCGGAAGTCAAATAGAATTGGCTGACTGGTTCTTCATGGAAGAATTCATTGTGTTAAGGTTTTACAAATCAACAGTAAAACCATACAGACTTCCAATACATGTGACAGACAGGGTATTTGCATTAGAGTGTGTACGACAATTGGAGAGCACATATAGGCACTTCCATGGTCAACAAAAGAAGAGCATATTTTCTTCCTTGCCTTTATCATGTGGAGAGTTCACATTTGAGAGAAAAACATTCAATGTGGAAAATGATTTCTGTTGGCATTATAACAGACAAGGCAAGATTGTTGGCATTATAACAGACAAGGAGAGATTGTTGGCATTTCAATAAGGATATTGAGAAGGTTGTTGATGATTATAGATATAACTGATTAAGGATGTTTACTGTCTTAATATTATTATTTTGTCATTGATGTCAAGAAATTGATTTTCTAATTCAGTATGATGTTTCCATATCTTAAAAAGTATGATTTGATGAGTATAAAGATGTCGGTAAAAGACACAGAAAGAATGTGATGAATAAGGGGACGAATAAGTTATTCAATGGGAAGTTGTTACCGAGTTAGACAATGATGAGATCATGATGTTTAGATTGTTTTGATATCCTACATATGTTATTGATTGTAAGGTTAATACTATACTATGTTACCGAGCAAAGAACCTAGTTGGTAAACCCTAAGGAACCTAGTTAGTAAACCCTAAGGAACCTAGTCGATAAACCCTAAGGTTATCACTATCGGTTAATGAAGGCAGAATGCCTACCGAGTGAAGTTTAGTATTTGCAGAGTTGCAATAGAGTAGTAACAAAATGCATTGAATGAATAAAAGTATTATTTAATGAAGGAAGTTGATGAGCTGGAACTGATTAAATGATTGGTATGTCGTACATGAAGTTTGTTAAAGAATCTATTGCAAAGGAAAATCAACAGGAAGATCTATAGCTCAGATTGAACCGCAATACCCTAACACAAGTTCCAAGAAATATATGCAAGTTCCAAGGCAGGGTAAAACATTTTCAGATCGAAGGATACATTAAACTTAGTCAAGTATGAAGATCTGATGGCTATGATTGATCATGGGAAATGTGATCAAGGAGATTAAGTGGTTGGCAAATTGTTTATAAATAAGGAACTGTTGATAAACAATGAATGCAGGCAAGTGTATGCACAAGGATGGTACATAGTGATTACCAAGCACAAAAGCTTGAAAACCTATTTGAATAACAGAGTATAGAGTTGAGTAGATGGACAAGATAAGTCCTATTATATTGATCGAATAAGAATCTTCTTTAGCATTTTAGATGTGACGTTGCAGATAGATTTTTATTACTGTTATTTTGTGAAGTGACAGAAAATCTTTTAACCGAGTGGACTTAATAGTCTTATTTGTAAAACCATCTAGCAAGGTGACATTCATATTGAGTGTTTGAAATCCTTTAACAAGGTCACTTCTAACAAGGTGAAGTTGCTAACAGATCTGAGGGAAATCCCTTAACCGGGTCACATCTAGCAATGTGTTTGTAATCTTTAACAGGATTTGCTTTTAATCGAGCATACTCTAGAAGAGTATATTTCTTAGTGGGTCAGAAATCCCATAGTGGTTTTTCCCTATATGGGTTTCCACGTTAAATCTGGTGTTATGAGTGTTATGATGTTTATATGCTTTTGAGTTTGCATGTTTAGAAGTTTTGGATATATTACTGAAGTATATGTTACCGAGGTTGAATCTATTTTTTTTATGGAAGATTAAGTTTGCCAGATTCATCCCCCCCTCTCATCTTGTTAGCTTGGCATCTATACTTAGCTTTAAGTATCAGAACTATCAATTGGTATCAGAGCTTTGGACTCCGGAAGAAAAGTTTAAAGGTACTTGAGGCAAAGATCTAAAGATGTCTAAGAGGGATGCACCGAAGCTGAACAAGTCAAGTTTCTCTACATGGCATAAAAGGATGAAGCTGCACCTATTAGGAGTTGGAGAATATGTTGTATATTATCTGGAGAATGATTTCATTACAACGAGCACCTATCCATTGACAATGGAAGAGATAAAAGAAAAGAAAGAACATATTCAAGCAATGATTGAAATAACATTTGCATTGACCGATTCAAAGTTTAATGATCTAGAAGGCTGCAATGATGCAAAGGTAATGTGGGACAAGCTCATATCTATGTATGGTGGAGATGAACATGTTCAAAGAGAAAAAGTGGATAGTCTAAGAGGACAACTTGAGTCTATGAGGATGAATGAAGGTGAGAACATAACCCAGTACAGTACAAGACTAAAGGAGATTGTCAATCAAATCAAAGGAGCAGGTGGAACTATTGAAGAAAAGGATATCACAAGTAAGTTATTAAGAACACTTCTACCAACTTATGCAATCCGAGTCTCTGCAATCAATGAATTAAGATATGTACCCAATATGCCAGTTTCTTTAGATGCTACTATTGGTAAGCTACATGCATTTGAGTTAAGAAACTTTGATAACAGTGGGTCATCGGTAAATAAAGTTGAATCTGCATTTAGTTCTTTTCATATTGGTGAATCTGATGATTACAATGAAAGAAAGTATAAGTACTCTGAAGGAGATCACAGTGGAGCAAGTGAAAGATTTCGAAAGAACATGGAGGAAGTACACAAACTATATGAGGAAATTAGAAAGCAAGAAGAGTTTAAAGCACTATTAGCCAGAAGGTTACCGAGAGGCAAAGGTAAGTATAAAGGAAACCTACCTTTGAAATGTTCCAATTGTGATAAGATACGACATATGGCTTCTAATTGTCCTAACAAAGAATCTACTGAAAAGAGAGATTACTGAGATGATAGATAGAAAGATAATCATTACAAAGGACACCGAGACTTTAGAAGAAGAGATAGAAAGTCATGCATAATAGCTGATGTGGAATCCAATGATGATAAATCAGATGAAACTGATACAAAGGAAGTAGTTTATGTGGCTATCAAAGATGGATCAGATGAAGAAAGGTATGAAGAAAAATCCCTAATATCTCACATAAATACTAATGATTCTTGGATCATAGATAGTGGATGCTCACATCACATGACAGGTGATAAACACAAGTTTGTTATGTTAGAAGACTATGATGGAGGCTATGTAAGATTTGGTAATGATGCACCATGTTTGGTAAAAGGTAAAGGATCTATAACACTTCTTGACAATGCAAGATGCAATGATGTTTATTGGGTTGAAGGTTTGAAATACAATTTGTTGTGTAGCACAGCTAAACAACACAGGTTACTGAATAGAATTTCAAAAAGGAATTGTCAAAGTTTATGACAAGCATGGAAAGTTAGCTGTTACCGAGACACAAACAAAAGGTAACACATTTCACCTTGACTCAACTCGGAATAAGTTTTTTTATGCAAAGATAGATGATACCTGGTTATGGCATAAAAGGTTTTGTCATGTAAATTTTGATAATCTGATCAAAATAAGTAAGAAGCACCGAGTAAGAGGTCTACCGAGTTTTGAAAAACCTAAGAATGCTATGTGTCGAGGATTCCAGATGGGTAAAATGACAAGATCAAGCTTTACAAGTAAGTCCTACACTTCTAAGGGAATTTTAGATCTTGTGCACACTAATCTTTGTGGTCCTATGAAAGTTCAAAATTATTATGGCGATAAATATTTCATATTATTTGTGGATGATTACTCAAGGATGATGTCAGTTATGTTTTTAAAAGAGAAATTAGAAGCTTTTCAAATGTTTCAATTGTACAAGGCAAGAGTTGAAAATGAAATAGGAAGACAACTGAAATGTCTTAGATCAAACAGAGGAGGAGAGTTCACATCTAATGAGTTCAACTTATTCTGCAATGATCATGGTATAAAAAGACAAGTCTCTGCACCAAGAACTCCACAACAAAATGGAATTGCTAAGAGAAGAAACAAATCTATTATGGATTGTGCCAGAACCCTGATGATTGAAAAGACAGTGCCACAAACATTTTGGAGAGGAGCAATAAGCACAACAGTTTACACCCTGAACCGAGTACAACTGGAGAAAGGAACTTTGAAGACACCATATGGAATCTGGTATGACAAGAAACCTAACGTAAGTTATTTTAAAATCTTTGGAAGTAGATGCTATGTACACAAGGATGATAGAAATGACAAGTTTGATCCGAAAAGTGAAGAAGGAACATTTCTTGGTTACTCTTCTAGAAGTAAAGCATTTAAATGTGATCAAATCATCTATCAAAATAGTAGAAAGTGTAAATGTGAAAATTGATGAATTTAGAGAAAGAAATGATGAAGGAAACTCCAAAGAACCAGAAGATTATGATGAATTTGTCTATGTTCAACCGACAAGTCCTATCAAGAAAACTACAGAAGGAAATGAAGAGAATAGCTAGTTACCAAGTGATGAAGAAGATCATACAGAGCCTACTGAGCCTGTATTAGCCAAGTATGTCAGAAGAAATCATGCATCAAGTCAGATTATAGGAGATAAGGATGATCCAGTGATGACAAGGAACAAATTGAGGCTAAACACAAGTTTGATATTTGAATTTGAACCGAGAATAGTGAAAGAGGAATTCAATAGTGAAGATTGGATAAATGCTATGACATAAGAGATTGATCAAATCAAGAAGAATGACACATGAACACTGGTCCCAAGACCGAAGGACAAAAAAGTAATCGGTACAAAGTGGATTTTCATAAACAAGCTGAATGAAAAAGGTGAAGTCATTCGAAACAAAGCAAGACTAGTTTGCAAAGGTTATGCCCAAGAAGAAGGAATTGATTATGGTGAGACTTTTGCACCTATGGAAAGACTTGAAGGAGTAAGAACATTGTTGGCATATGATGCTTACAAAAACTTCAAGGTGTATCAAATGGATGCCATATCCGCATTTTTGAATGGTATATTGCAAGAAGAAGTTTTTATTGAACAACCTGAAGGATTTGTTGAAGACAAGAATAAAGATCAGGTATGTAAATTGAACAAATCTTTATATGGTTTGAAACAAGCACCTAGAGCATGGTATGAAAGATTTCACTCTTATTTAATCAAGATTGGTTTTATAAGAACAAGTGAAAACAACAACATGTACATGAAGAATGATGAAAATGGAATACTGATCTCAGCCATATTTGTTGATGATATTATCTTTTGTGGAAATGACTCTTTATGCAAGAACTTTGGAAATGAAATGAGCAAAGAATTTGAGATGTCATTAATTGGTGAGATAAAGTATTTTATAGGTTTACAAATATTGCAAATGAAAAATGAGATTTTCATTACTCAATCTAGGTACATAAAGGAAATCTTGAAGAAATTTGGAATGGAGGATTCAAAACTAGTAAGTACTCCTATGACTACCAACTGTAAACTGTCAAAGAATGATGAATCTGCATCTGTTGATGAGACACTTTACCGACCCATGATTGGAAAGTTGCAATATGTTGTTCACAGCAGGCTAGACATAGCACATGCAGTAGGTATAGTTGCAAGATTCTCTGCAGATCCTAAGGAAACACACATGACAACAATCAAGAGAATTTTCAGGCACTGAAGATTATGGCTTAGTATATCAGAAAAGAAATGATTTTGATTTAAAAGTTTATACTGATGCTGATTGGGCAAGCAACATTGATGACAGGAAAAGCACAAGTGGAGGAGCTTTCTTTTTAGGAGAAAAACTAGTGAGTTGGCTTAGGAAAAAACAAGGATGTGTTTCACAGTCAACATCAAAAGCTGAATATGTTGGTTTAGCATTGAATTGTACCAATATAGCATGGATCAAACAACTATTGGAAGGTATAAATGAGAATCTACTAAGCCAGTAACTATATTCTGTGACAATACTAGTGCCATTAACATTTCAAAGAATCTAGTTATGCACTCTAAGACAAAGCACATCTCTATTAAGTATCATTATCTTAGAGAAGAAGCTCAAGAGAAGAAAGTGGTGGTGGAGTATGTTAGCACAAAGGAACAAATAGTAGATATATTCACCAAGACACTACCAAGGGACACTTTTGAGTATCTCAAAAGTAAACTAGGGGTCCTACCCTATATCCTCTACTCACTGACCGAGTTCGGTGAAAGCATCAATTTGATGACTCTACAGAATATCTTTTAGGAGTTGATGTTGATTTACACACTTTAGGATGTTTTCTAAAGGTGTGCAGGAAACAATATAGGGAATCGGAATTGAAGACAAAATGCTCCAATCGAGACTAAGTTGACACATAACGGCAGGAAATTACTTCATACAAAAAAAAATTATGTTTTAGTTCTTTACATTTTGGCATTGTTGTCAAAGGGGGAGAAGACTGGAGAAAAGGAGTGGATAATAATGTATGGGGGAGAAGATTGATGATAGGGGAAGACCATTTCAGCATTTCAGAATCTCATAGCAATCCAAATCAATTAGGTCAAATCAATTGGTTTAGCCATTAATGCCAAAGGGGGAGATTGTTGGCATTATAATAGACAAGGGGAGATTGTTGGCATTATAACAAACAAGGAGAGATTGTTTGCATTTCAATAAGGATATTGAGAAGGTAGTTGATGATTATGGATATAACTCATTAAGGATGTTTACTGTCTTAATATTATTATTTTGTCATTGATGTCAAGAAATTAATTTTCTAATTCAGTATGATGTTGCCATATCTTAAAAAGTATGATTTGATGAGTATAAAGATGTCGGTAAAAGACATAGAAAGAATGTGATGAATAAGGGGAGGAATAAGTTATTCAATGGGCAACTATTACTGAGTTAGACAATGATGAGATCATGATGTTTAGATTGTTTTGATATCCTACATATGCTATTGATTGTAAGGTTAATACTATACTATGTTACCGAGCAAAGAACCTAGTTAGTAAACCCTAAGGTAATCGCTATCGGTTAATGAACGCACAATGTCTACTGAGTAAAGTTTAGTATTCACTAAGTTGCAACCGAGTAGTAATCGAATGCATTGAATGAATAAAAGTATTATTTAATGAAGGAAGCTGATGAGCTCGAACTGATTAAATGATTGGTATGTCATGCATGAAGTTTGTTAAAGAATCTATGGCAAAGGAAAATCAGCAGGAAGATCTACAACTCAGATTGAACCGGAATACCATAGCACAAGTTCCAAGAAATATATGCAAGTTCCAAGGCGGGGTAAAATGTTTTTAGATCAAAGGATACATTGAACCTAGTCAAGTTTGAAGATCTGATGGCTATGATTGGTCATGGGAAATGTGATCAAGGAGATTAAGCGGTTGGCAAATTGTTTATAAATAAGGAACTGTTAATAAACAATGTATGCAGGCAAGTGTATGCATAGGGATGGTACATAGTGATTACCGAGCACAGAAGCTTGAAGACTTGTTTGAATAACAAAGTATAGAGCCCAGTAGATGGACAAGATAAGTCCTATTGTATTGAGCAAATAAAAATCTGCTTTAGCATTTTAGATGTGAAGTTGCAGATAGATTTTTATTACTGTTATTTTGTGAAGTGAGAGAAAATATCTTAACCAAGTGGACTTAACAGTCTTATTTGTAAAACCCTCTAGCAAGGTGACATTCAGATTGAATGTTTGAAATTATTTAACAAAGTCACTTCTAACAAGGTGAAGATCCTAACAGATCTGAGGGAAATCCCTTAACCGGGTCACATCTAGCAATGTGTTTGTAATCTTTAGTAGGATTTTCTTTTAACCGAGCATACTCTAGAAGAGTATATTTCTTAGTGGGTCCGAAATCCCGCAGTGGTTTTTCCCTATTTGGGTTTCCATGTTAAATTTGGTGTTATGAGTGTTATGATGTTTATATGCTTTTAAGTTTGCATGTTTAGCAATTTTGGATATATTACTGAAGTATATGTTACCGAGGTTGAATCTGTTATTTTTATGGAGGATTAAGTTTTGTATGATTCACCCCCCCCTCTCATATTATTAGCTTGGCATCTGTACTTAACTTTAAGTATCAGAACTATCAATTTTTTGACAGTTTTAAACTTTGCTGATGAGGGTCTCTGGCAGTATGATCCAATCAGTGTAGTTCAAGCAAGGCTTAAGAAAAATGGGAACTCTTCAGCATTATGTCAACATGAAAGTAAACCATTGCTAGAACAACTTAGAAACAAGGACTCCTGGGATGAGGTTAAAAAAGAGATGGAGAAAATTGCTGCTGACAATAACATTTCAACAACAAAAATTTCATCACAAATTATGGCATTGCACACATAGAGGACAATAGAGGAGGGAGGGCTAGGGCATCGAAAATAGGAGGTCCTACAATTTCTACCTAAAATCTGCTAATCTATCTAAGAAAAATATTCCCAAATCAATTCTACACGAATGTAAAGAGAATTATTTTACTCAAACCAAAATAAATGATTTTTCAACTATGAGGAGGAATCTCGGTGAACCAAAGACAAGTGCAGAATTTGAGAGAATCAACGAGGATGTAGAGTTTAGAAAATTGTGGGATATGGAGCATGGCAGGACTGAAGATGATGATGAGCATGAGGTTGTCATTGAGCCCCCTCCAACAACTACTATAGTCCCAAAAATATTAGGTGGAGTTAGTGAGTCCATGAAAGATAAATATAGAAAAAGGGCAAACCTTGTGGAAAAAATGGGTTTTCAAGGTGGTGGTCTAGGTGCCAGAGGAGAGGGCATTTGGTATCCACTTCAGGTACAACTTCCATCATAGTCAAAATCAAAAGGTCCTTATAAACCAGTCATTGGACTTGATTCTTTAGATTCATCACAGATAGGTACTACTCATTACCCTCAGGGTCCACCTACATTTGTTCCAGGGTCAAATCCACAACCACCACCACATCATGGTATTCCCATTGGTGGTGAATCAAGTGCTAGTGCCACTAGTGGGGAATCTGGGGATACTATTCCTATTATTGTTTAGTCAAGTGTCACTATGATTGGTGGGGTTGGCATGGGTACTACTACTTGTACGGATACTAGTTGTCTTGGTGTTGGACAAGGGCAACAACAAAATATCTCTCACAAGAGGCCACTAGAGTTAGATACTCAATCTCATACTATTGAGAATCATTTATCAAGTGCCACTGACACTACAAATCAATCATTTGCAGCTTCAGATCACACACCTCAAAAGACTATGAAAACTATACATGAAAGTGTCAGTGGGAGTGGGACAAAATAAGGAATGGTTGTTGGTAATCATGGTCAAGCATTAGTTAAAACCATAGGAATAAGTGGAACTGGAGCCTATGGTATTCCTATGTCACCTTTCAAAGATTCAATTGCTTCAGCAAGCCCAGATTTTCAATTTCATGATTACTATGAAAAATATGAACACACAACAAAAGCAAATAAAGAAAAAAAGAAATCAGTTCATAGGGTTTCTGTGTCTGAAGTTGTAAACGAACAACCTACAAAGAACAAGGTATTTCCAACATATGACCCACAAAAAGATATGATGGAGTTCATGGTTGTTATGCCCCTGACCCCATCTAAAGATAAAAATCCACCACAGAGTTAGATAGATCCCTCTCAATTTCAAGTTAGCACCCTCCAAATGGATTTTTCCAATGTACATAATATGGACAAAATTAGTGTGTCAAAAAGGACTAACGAAGTGGTCTACACTTCACTACTAAAGGTGGAGAGATAAAAAAATAAACCGGAGAAATAAATAGAAAAGTTACAGGCAGACCTGGAAAACAAAAAATCAAGGAGGAAAGCAGGAGATAGCAAGTGTAATGATTTACAGAAAAGGATAAAAAATTTGGGCTCTACAATAGAAATTGCAGAGCAGGAGAAGAAGAATGTAGAATTGAAGGACCTGATAGAAAAAATGGCTAAAAGCAGTAAAAAAATTGTTCAGGAAAAAGCCAGTTTTCAAAAATTATACAAAAGTTATGAGTCTGCTGCCGCCGAAATGAGAAAATTACAGGACCTATTGGATCATGGGAACGAAAAAGAAAAACATTTACAAGAGGAAGTAGAGGAAGAAAGAAAAAAATGTGCACAAATGAAAGAAGACCTACACAATGCAAATGATAAAATAAAAACTTTGGAGGATAGATTGAAAGATAATATGAAAAATACAATGAAGTATATACAAGAAAACATTTGGCGGAAAATAATGTAGAGGAGTGAGAAGTTGTGTGAATGGTTTCAATTGACTGAAATTATGAGACTAATTTTTATAAAAATCAAAGGGCACTATGAGAAGAGCATACATGTTTATTCAAAAGAGGAAATGGCAAAAAAGATTCTGAAAGTAGTCTATAGTTCCAGTGACAGCTACTTGGCATCCAAGGGAATTAAGAGTCACATTGATGCCATAGTTAAGACATCATCTATTATTTAAAAATGCCAGAAGCTAAGGGAAACATCAGAAGTTATAGACAATTGTGAAAAAAAGATAGTGAAGTTGCAAGAAAAGAAAAATAATTTGATTAAACTTGGTTTGCCTAAGCCTATTGACACATCAAATAAATTCATTAGAGAAGAAGATTTCAAAAATATCATGGAGATAAAAATGAAGTCTGATTTAGACTTGCTTCCAAAGGACATAACTCCCTAAATCTTTTTGGAATTCATCCAACCATTTACAACTCTAAATTCAGTATTGGATGAAATAGTGATGTCAAGTAAATCTTTTAAATATGGAATGTTGATGAAGTTGGAGTTGACTTTCCATAGTTTAAAGAATATTGACCTTCCATCAGACGAAGAGTGGAGCACCCTACAAAAACTGGCACAAAATTCTTAAGAATCATAGTATGTATTGCACAATTTTCTTCTTTTATTCTTAATTTCAAGGTTTTATGTTTTTTCTGTTTGCTATTTTGCTAATCCAGCCTATGAATCTATGATGCACTCACTATTGCTATTTTCCTAATCCAGCCTATGAATCTATGATGCATTTCTCTATTTCTGATTAGTAGGTATTAGGAACTGCTATTATCTATGTTTAATTTGTCATGGCATGAATTAATATTTAATTTCAAACTCTATTTTTTGAACAGGAGACATCAAACATGTAGCAGATGTTAAATTACTAATACGGCCTATGATGGCCATATAAATCTATGCTGAGTTTATGATTTTGATGTTCAGTCTTCACATGTTGCAAACTTGCAATTTGACCTCAAGCTATTGTTGCTCCCTTGTTTCTATAAAAGGGAATTCAGGGTCATTTGCAATTTTGCAAAGGGTTCTGAAACTTTGTATTCACTTTTGCATGGACATTGGAGAATCACACAGGAGATGTTGTTTCTATAAAAGGGAATTAAGGGTCATTTGTAAAGGGTTCTTAAACTTTTTATTCACTTTTGCAATTGGCATGGAGAATCACATAGATTGGTGTATTTCTATTGAATGAATTGTATCATATCAATATGGCTATATTTTGAAAGAATTAATGAAAATCTAAGTTCTCAACATGTGTATTACTATTGAATGAATTGTATCACATGGTTCTGAAATGTATCACATAGATTTGAGACTCAAACATGTATAAAAAAACAATAAACATCTTTGTATCAATTAACATATTATGGTTTTTTTTATATTATGCTATTTTAAATCTAGAAATAGAAAGTTGAAAAATACAATTACAAATCAATATTAAATTCTAATCACAAAAAGTAATATGCTTTTGTAATATGAATGATGAGATATAGTAATAAGATTAATAAATACCAATCTCTTACAGTTGCCATTCATCCTCATCAAATTCAGTGCTTTCTTGATTCTCGTCTGTGGTTTCTTCACTCTGAGTCTGAGTCTACATATCTTCGCCGAATTGCATCTCAATGCTACCAGTAGGTCCAGTAGTCCCACTGGCATTTTGGTTTGAAGTGTTGCCCAAACCTCTTCTTTCACATTTGGACGTCCAGATTTGCAGTGCCCTATCGTAAGGAAAAGTGTGGACATCATACCTAGATGTATAAAGCCTCAAGCAATTTTCCAAAATTTTGTCTAGTTTGTTTCTTAGCTTTGATTTTAGAAACCCCAAAGTGTTGAAAACTCTCTCATCTTCCACCGAACCCAATATCATGGTAAGACATAAATCAGCAAGCTTCACATATTCTGGCATTGAATCACGCAAGGCTGCATTCTGAGCTATATATTTCCAAAGGATTGTTACTGATCCCTCTTCGTGGGGGTTCTCCATTTTGGCATATTGTTCTTTCATAGTGTATGCAAAATGAGATGATTTCTCTCAAAGATGAGTTTCGTCTAATATTCCATTTATAGTTACTCCATTCAATTCTCTGGATATGCAAAATTGTTTTATCAAAGTCAGTAGCTTACTTCAAAAATCAGATGCACTATTGAGGCTCCAATAATGAGGAAACACAATAGACATGGCTTCAAGTAGGTTGTCAAGAGGGAATCTACTTCTAATTTGTGACGAAAGATCATACGCAATTTTCTTCACAAAAGTAGTTACAGTCTCAACAATCTTGTTGAAATTGTCCTTTGTAACTCTTGCTAGTTTCTTCCTGGGGCGCTTTCCTGGTTCCTCGGGGTCGACCGTGGCATAGAAGTGCATTGGTATCTCAACTCCCCATACATTAGCACATACCTCCCCATCTACACCGATTTGTAAAAAGTTATTAGGATTGCACAAATCTGTGTGTCCGCCACTTAACAAAATTTTCATCATATAGTGTTGGTTGATTTTGATAGAGATTGTCGAGGGTCATGCATGTCATCTTACGCAGCATAGCATATTCTGCAATATACAGAGCTCTTTTTTGGGCAGCCTTCATAATATTCCTCATTTCCTCTAGCATGGGTAGAAGAGCTGCTAAAGTTAAGAGTGTCTCTAAATTACTTAACCTGCCAAGAAGTTCAGGAAATTTTGGTTGATCTGATTCATCGCGAGTTGTGAGAAATAGTCCAATCAAGGATGGATATTCTGAAAACACTCGATACATTGGACCATCCAAAGAGAACCATCTAGTATCATTATCCTTGAGAAGCTTGTTCCCATCAGTTAATCTATTAGCAAAGTGTTGAAATTCCATAAATCGCTTGGGACTTCGATAGAAGTGTGAGTAGAGCTCTCTGATTAAAATTTTAATTTTTTTAACCGAAGCAAACTTGCTCACAATTCCAAAAGATAGATTCATTCTATGAGCCATGTAGTGAATTGAAGTAATGTACAGTGTAAATTAAGTTTCAATCTTTGTACAAAGACCATTCCTGTGACCTTGCATTACTGAAGCTCCATCTGCTCCAACACAAACCAATTTTTTGGCTACCGTAATGTCATCCATACCTCTACATTCAATTAAACTTCTCTTTACTAGTTGAAATTAAGTTTCTGATGTCGCACTCTCCTTAATTTTAGCAACATATAGTAGATGAGGTTGACGGGTATGATTCTCTACAGTATAAACATGCATGCATACCCATGAAGTATTGTCTACTGCCATAACTTCGTCTAAAGAAAATGCAATGAAGTTTGACTCTCTTATTTTTTCTTGTACATCTTCTTTTTCAACCTCAGCAAGACAACTTGTCCATTCCCATCCACTGTTTACTGACCAATGTCTATTAGGATAGTTAGGAACTTTCAAAAAGTGTAATAAACCACTAATTGATGGGAAATCTATCATAGCACACCCTCTATTCAAAATATGAAAAACAACACTTAACTGAACAACTTTTCCCAATTGTTCTATTTGCATTGCTTTTCCAAAAACAACTTCAATAGAACCTTTAACTTCAGCAGGCTTTGTCTGTAATTTCTCATGAAAATAATAATCTTTGGCATTCCTCACATGCTTAAATTTCTCCTTTGTTTTCCATCTTATCAATAATTTTTCAACCCCATCTATCATTTTTTTTCATAAACTTTACCCATATGCTTTTCTATGGTGTCAAATTTTCGCTGCAACCTAATTTCCTTACTATGCTTCCAAGTGCAAATCTTACACCTACATTCTATTGGAGGCTCGCCCTCAATTGGATTCTCCACTAGTTCAATGAATGGATACTTTGATGCCCAATTAATTTCAAAATTCATCACTGACATATCCCACTCCCGATCCTTTTTTGATTGTGGTTCACCCTCTTTTGATATGGCTTTTCTTTTCCCCTTCCATGCATTATCCTCAATGGCATTATCACCCAAGTCGATTATATCATTCCGGCTAACTTGGGTATCTACCAGATAATCTTCTTCAAGATCATCCTGATCTGAGATATCAGGTTCCTTGTCATCTTCAACATGTGGTGCAGGTGGCAAATTTTGTACTTGTATTTTTTGATGATGTACCTTCTCAATATTAACCACAATCTTTTCCAATACCAAAGTACGAAGACAATGTTCTTCTTTTTGTTGGCCTCTCCTGGCCTTCCCCCCATTTAGGTTTCCTACCCCTCTTCTTGTTTGACATCTCCAATGAAATAAAGGCTGTCAAAAAAACATCAATTTGTTGAAGAAGCCATAATAGAACTTCATAGACTATAATGTATAATATACCACTTCAAAAATATGTTCGTTCACCTTTAGGCTTTAGGTCACTAGCAGTCACCAATGCAGTCAACAACAATGATTTTTCTTGGTCTGAAACTTCGCTATTGATCAGAATTTAGAGCCTAGAACTGACCAAATTGTGTTGAGATAGATCTGATCTTTGCAAGTATTTATACCAATCCTTATATGGCTAATTCCGCGGGAATTTTATATGGTATACAATTATTTGGTGAATCCCGCATAACTATAACATGACTTATGTAATTTTCGAGGTGATTATAGATCATCCAAATACGACTTATGTAATTTTTGAGGTGATTATAGGTCGTCCAAATAATAGGCGAATACAATATAGTTGGCAAAAGTTGGGGTGAATGGAGACACACGTCGGCAAGATGTCGGGCGAATTGGGTCCCCCTGGCTAAAAAATCTTCACATGCCTAAGGTGAATTAAGGTCATCTATTAGGGCAGCCTTAGAGAATGTAGGCGAAATAGTTAAATTTACCTTGTGTCCACCATATATTGTATTGGCGAAATCATCGCATAGAAACATTTAATTGCATAAAAAATATGACGATTGGGCCGTGACTTTGACGGAAATTGATAATGTTCTGGGGACATGGCCACCCCCAGTCAATACAAAATATTCACCATTTTTGACATGGCCGATGTGAAAAATTCACCATTGGAAAATATTCGCCACTAAAGTAAACTCTGTTGATGTGCACAAAAATACTTAAAACCAAAAATTAAAATTAAAAAATACTTTTTTAAGGAAGTAACCACTATGCCACTCCTTGGTTTTCAAGACCCAAATATTTAATTACCATCATATATACCTTCAATAAGATACATGTGTCTCATAATGATAAATTTATAATTCTATGAGTCGTAGTAGGCACAAGGCCTAGCTTTTGAACATGGCTTTGCTACCACATGTAATAACCCTTCCATAACACCCCAAAAATTCCAACTATTTTTTTTTGTTGTTCTAAATTTTTCCTTAATATTATTAACTATTCATTCATATGTATACTGGGGTACTCCTATCCATATCAGATAGGTATTGGTCCAATTAAGGACCACATCTAACCATACATGTTAGGAATCTATTCATTCATGATAGGTATCCACCCAACCGAGTTATGCATCTATATCCATTACACATGGAATAGGTATGTGCTTTGGCTAGAGTCTAATGACTCATTAGTGTTAGTATTAATTGGTGACTGAGAGTGGGGTGAATCAGTCAAAATAGTTTATACATAATTCAAACATACAAACTGACTGGTCTGCAACTATCCTTCCAAATCTACTTAAACATTGCATAAATCATGAAAGAAGAGAATATCAAATAAAATATATTTTCATGCACAAATAAGCATCACATAACACTAAAAATTATACATGGAAACCCTCAATTAGAGGGAGAAAACAACGGTGGGGATAACCCACAATTTCTTTTACTGCGGCTAAAAAGAGTGTCATGTTAAGAGATTACAACCTGTTCTTTCTGTGAACATCACCCTCTTAGAAGTGACTAGTATTCGGTTAAGAATACCTTAGAACCTGTTAAAGTTAACTTTTCTTGAGGATTTTACAACTTTATATTTGAAGTGACTCGGCTAAGAGTTTTTATATAAAGAACCGGTTAAGGTTCACCCTGTTAAGGGACTTACATTGCTGCAATTTTTAGAAGGCAACAAAGGTGATAGATCTATCCGATGACACTACCTCTATCTCATAGATCCACTTTGCATGCTCTGTTCCTCTAATCAGTGTCGGCTTCACTGATTCATACCTCTATCTGTTGTACTCTATTCTGCTCCCCTTGTTTACATTCACACAGATATTTTTCATATTGACAACAACTAAATTAGTATGAATGATGTGAATATATTAGCCTTTTGTCTTGGCACTAACTTTCCCTCAAAAAATCAGATTCAAAATTCTATTACCGTGCCTCAAATTACTCTCCAAAAATCATTCTGGGAATATCAGTTAAGACACCCATTCATGCTGATAAATTCGATGGTTGAAAAGATTAGACTGGCAGCTCAATTGAACGTTATCTAGGTCTGTCGATTGAGACTCCTATATTGCCAGTTTTCTCCTATGTACCGGTCCAATTCTTCTTAACAGGTTACCTCTTGTATATCAGTCTACTAGCTTCTTAGTGAGATATCTCTTGTATACCGCTCTACTCACTACTTACCCAGTTAACCCCTGTATACTGGTCTACTCTCTGCCGATAGGAATAAGGACTCTTGTTCTTCACCGGTTACCCTTTACTGCTTTACCAATGGATTGTGGAGACTTACAAGATGATATTTCCAAAAATGACAACCATTTCACTGGTCATACAAAATGCATCATAATGCCAACAAATGGAACCATCTAGTAGCTCAAGCTTGAAACCCATTTTAGAATTTATCCCATGGCTTCAAGGTTTTAAGTGATCGATATTAGATCCTCCTGAGTATAACATAAATATATTTTATCTTATCATTTATTTTAGAATTATTAATCCAAACCTTCACTAAATGATTATCTTGAGTTATTAATCTTATTTAACCTTCCTAAATCCCCATCCCTGATTTCTTGCATAATAGGTACATACTCCATCCCTAGATTGCCTACATACAAAGCTTCCAAATTTTGACTCAAATTTTGTTAATGACATACACATATATATTTTTATTTTCTTATCCATATAATAGATTAATTTTGTTTACTTCATTAATATAATGCCTCTTTTGGAGAAGACCCAAATACACCACTCTTGCTTGTCCTATAGCATTGATTATGCCAAGCATATCTCACTATTGCTAAAGAACTAATAACTAAGATTCATGCAGTTGTTCATAAAAAACCATATAGGGGTCATCCTATAATAACTTCCTATGGTTCTCATATTCCTACAACAAAATTTTCTTCAATATAGAATAGTATAAACCTATTGTTCTTAATGGTTGATATATTTTTGGCCCAAAAATTCCTTAGAATTAGAAAATTGGTCAATAACACAATGTCATGCTTCTTCCTTTAAGGTCATGATTAGGATAATTATTACTAAGAAACATAACTCATATCCTACTTAATTATCTTGCTCACATAAGCCAAAACTCCCCCAAAACCATCAACAAGGTATGTTACACTTCAACCATTATTGTATCTCCATTACTTCATTTAATATAGAATCACTTATATTAAGAGTTTCAATCTCCATAGTTTCAAACATTATGAACATTCATTGCAAACGAATCGCTTATAAAGTCTATCAGAGGTCTCTTCATGGGTATAATATTGAAAACCCTTAGATGATACATGGAGGGAATTAAGATATTCCAAATAACTATCTCAAAAGAAATCAACAATAACTAGAATAAATATCCATTCCAATGATAAGGATTAAAATTTATTTCACTCAACAATAAGATATAAAATATGTCATTTTGAACAATGAAGTATAAAAATGTTTCCCTTTCAAAAATGAATTTTTTTATCAATTTCAATAATAAAATATAAAAGGTAACAATTGCAACAATAAAGTAAAAATGGTATCTATTCGAATAATTAAATGTAAAAATTAATCAATCTCAACAATAAGCAGTAAAAGTTTGTACAACCTAAGTTGGCCTATTGGTGGAGAACTCGTGCTCTTGAAAGAGAGGTCCCAAAAAAATAATAGGACGTAAAAATAAGATTATTTTAAACAATAAATCAATTATAAGATAAATTTCCAAATATTTTTCAAAGTTGACGTGCACAAAATACCCACTATAACACTTTTATAAGGGAGTAACCACTATAACACTCCTTGGTTTTCAAGACCCAAATATTTAATTAACATCATATAAACCTTTGATCATATGCATGTATCTCATAATGATAAAATTATATTAAATTTAACTTCCAATTGTATAATTTGTAGTAGGTACAAGTCCTAGCTTTCGAACCTATCTTTGATACCACATGTAATAACCCTTCCATAACAACCCAAAAATACCAACTATTTTTTTTTTTTGTTCTATTTTTTTACTTAATTTTATTATGTATTCATTCATAGGTATACTTGGATGCTCCTATCCATGCGGGATAGGTATTTGTCCAATTTAGGACCACATCTAACCATATGGGTTAGGCATTTATTTATTCATGACAAAAATCCACCCAAACGTTGTAGGAATCTATCTCCATTACACACGGTATAGGTAAGTGCTCTGGCCAAAGTCTTATGGCTCATTGGGACCATCTGGGTCCTAAATCACATCCTTGAAGACTACACTTCCCATTGGAAGTCCACGTAGGTAATCGTCCATACCGGTATTATTTTAAACTCAAGCATGAAACCCACCTCAAAATTTATCCCATGGCCTTGGGGTGTAAAGCGATCCATCTAGGATCCTTTCGAGTATAACATGAATATATTTTATCTTATCATGTATGTTTAGAATTATTAATACACCCACCTCACTTAGTGGTTACCTTGAGTTATTAATATTATTTAACCTTCATAATTCTCCATCCTTGAGTTCCTACATATTAAGGACACACTCTATCCCTACATTGCCTACATTCACCCTTTCCAAATGGGATCAAGGCCTATATAGTTATGATTTCTAATTTAGTTTTGGTGTAAACTGTTTAGTGGGTATGTAACCCTTTTTAGGACCATTGTCCTAGAGAATTTCTTTGTGGTTGCTACCCATATTGGGGAGCTCATAAAGTAAAAAGGGTCCATGTTGGTCCCTTGCTTGTTTACCTAATATTGTCTATATCCTATTCCTTATCTCACATCAACCTTATCCCATGTGTTGAAATAGAGAAACATATCATCCAAAAATTAAAATAGCGAAATAAAATAATCACATACACCCAAGCCCTATTGGGGTTGGGTGAACTCACAAAGTTGGTTCCCACTTTTCCCAACAAAGGAAATTGGCGAAAATGGAAAATTTTGTTTACAGGGGGTTCGAGTGAAGTGGGGGTGTTCGAACAGAATACCCTTTGGGGTTTGAGCGAAGACCCCACTTCGCTCGAACCCCATCTTTCGAGTGAAGCACCTTTAATGCCCATTTATGTAATTTTTCAATTATAGCACAAGGGTTCAATCGAACCCCCCTTCATTCGAACCCTCCTAAAAATGGGGGGTTTGCTCAAACCCCCCTTCGTTCGAACCCCTTTTTTAACACTTCTTTGAATATTTCTACATTTTTTTGCCGAGTTTTGGCCTTGAAACCTCTAGTTGAAGGCTCAAATGGAATGATCTTGACAACCCAAAATGTAGTATTATAGTCCTCAAAGCAAGCTTTCCAATGAATATAATTTTATTACATATTGAGTTTATTATGAACTTGTTTTTTTTATTTTACCAAATATAGGTTTTTCACTGTACATGAACTTCTCTGTTCAACGCATTGGGAAAAATAGGAAACTAATTCAAAAAAAATCTGAAAAATATCTAAGCCCTGGGTATTGATGTCTTCTTTCTAACAAAAAAAATAAAATTGAATTTCGATATATATAGAATAAGTTATGTGTTCAAACATAAACCTATGTCTGAATTATGACTAGTCGGACTTCAAAACTTAATAAAATGAAAAATATTGAACATATCACTATCAAACCAACTGCAAGCCTTGGATATTGATGTTACAAACCAAAATTCGAAATAATTGGGTTTTTATCATTTATAGAATAAAAAGTTATGCATTTCGGGAGGCACATCACTCTTAAAAAATGTAGTTTGTTGTAAAAAACTACTTTTCGAGGGAGATGGAAAAATTAAAAAACAAATCCTTCAAAAAAATTTGAAAAAAAAATATATATAATCTACAGACAAAACTCTACAAATCAATAATTTACATCATCTCCAAATTCTTAATATTTTAAAAGTTATAGTTGGTGGAAGTTGAAGATTATTTTTAAATTGTTCATCTCAGTGTCAAAAGTGGCAAAAAAGTGGGAACTATTATTGTGAGTTCACCCGGTTTCTACATTTTCACTAATCGATGTAGGTTCATTTAAAATTTATCTTACTATATTTTCAATCCAAGGGAGATTTATCGCCTCTTAGATTTTAACTCACCTTGTTCCTTATTTATCTCAATTAATTTATAGGGATGATTCCACATATGTTGTTGTTACAACTTTATTGGATGTTAGATGCAATAGCTCAATCATTATGATATTACCTATAAGCACAATACAAAGGCACCGTTATACCAAACACTACTAGATTTATATGTTTCCTTGTCTTGATTTAAGTTTACTAATCAACATATATATCACAACTTAGGAGAATTACTTAAAAACTTATTTTTCAATGAAAGATTAAAATTGACATAAAACTTTTAAAGAGTTATTTACATCAAATAAATCACCATTAATTTATTTAAATATTAAATATTATTATAATCGATGTTTCTCCTTTTCTTTTAGAAACTTAAACCAATAAAATGACTAGTGTTTTTAGCATACACACTCCATTATCTAATTTCTCATAGAAATAAATGAATAGTAGTGATAACTCAAGGTTGTAATAATTCTCTTAATATAATATGAAATAACTAACCTTTGATTGAGGATGATGTGCATGATTCCAATAAATTAGTATTTCACATTATTCATTAATATGAACCTCAATAAAAGAATATTGATCAATTTAAAGTAATACAGTTCATTTTTAAATTGTATTTTACTATTCTAATCATTTAGAACAAACTATATGAAATATGCTAAGAATCCTAAAGTTCACTAAATTACATTTTAAGAATCATAAATGCTATTAACATATCAAAGACTACTAATGCTTACAGAGTCAAACACTATCATGTGAAATGCTTATACAAACTATTAAGAATAGAAAATATGACTATTCAATTATAATGAAAAATTAAATGAAATCTAGTTTAATGCAAAGGGTAAACGATGCTTACTTTTAAAATGAGAACTAAAAAATATGAAATTGATATTTATTAATCATCAAATTCTATAACTTTTCCCTTATCGAATCTTTGTTTCCTTTATTTTCAATGTGATCTTGTGGAGTTTTAATAAGCTGTTGAATTTTTATTGCATTCCTTATATGTTTTTTGCATCTCTTCAAGATTCAGTGAATATTTACAAGATTGGAGTGAATGTTGCATTGTTGGCAGTTGTCTGCATGAAGCCCCGTGAGTTGGATTTTTTCCATCATCTATCTTGCAGCTAGCTTGAGTATTTTTTTGGCATAAGAATGCCTTTGGATTATTTATTTTTTAATTTCTGTTGGCTTTATTTCATCTCCCCAAGCTGTTGTGCAAGTTTGGTGAAGATTTCATAATATTTCATTTAAAGGTTTCCCTTATATTATTTCATCCCCCTGCACCTTTTGGGAGTGTCTCTTGGTTAATTTGTGAGTCCTTATGCAATTCTGGCAAGTATCAACACCTTACTTGCCTCATTTTTCTTCATTTTAGCATTTTGAACCCAAAAGGCTAATGTTTGGCACCAAAATTTGGAAGGAAGACCCTACAATTATATATGATATCATGCAAACTCTAATCTAGCTCCTAAATATGCTAAACTATGATTTTGATGCACTAAACTACTTCAGGTTGCAGGTTTTGTCAGTTTTGGTCAATGTGAATGCTTTGTCTGATTTTGGGAATTTACCAAAGGCATTTTGTGATTGCATGAGTATTTTAGAGGTTATGTGGAATATTTTTATGTTTTTTTTGTACTCTGGTAAGTATATTTGTGTGTTACCATTGAGGATATCATTCATATGATTTTCTTTAGCAAGAGAAAGGAAAGCCTCATCGTTGAGAGATCATTATGAGAGCTCTAGAAGGATGTTTATGCCTCATTGTTGAAATTTAGTAATCATTTTGGATTATCCTTTGAATTCATACATTTTCCATAGTTATTTATTGTATTATTTGGTGAAGGCTCTTGCTTGTATTTTAGTATATGATTCATGTTATGCTTCAGTTTGCCTCAATGATGTTGTGACTTTGTTTATGTGATTTGTGAGCCTTTATGATGTTGTTCTAATTTTATTTTGATGTATGTTTCACCCTAAGGTTATGGTCCATGGTTGGGAGAGTGGGCTCTTTCATGTGTAGGGCCAAGGTCATGAGCAATAGGCTTCTAAGAGGTTCCTAGAGAGGATTCTTAAGGTTTGGACATATCTTGGGACCACATGAAGAGTTTATGTTTAATTATATGTAATAACCATAATAATTGATTAGTGGGTTTTGATAATTAGGAATTCACCTAATCAAGATAATAAAATTGGTTTTTAATGCCCCACTCATAGCCCTTGAGGATAGACTCGGGATGGGGTTGGGAAGATTGTTGGAGCGGTAAGCCAAACTCCCTTAGTTTCTCATAGGTTGAGATGGCTCCACATGTCTATAAATGTGTAGCATGACCCCTTATTTGTTAGGATAGAATGTGATGACACTCTTCCCTAGATGTGTGCATTATCCTTATGCTTTCATTGTTGATTATGCCTCTAGGAGTTTATTGATTTATGATTATCGTTGTGATCATGTGACTTGATTCATTGTTCTTTGTTGTTATCTTCTATATGTCATGTTTACTCCCTTGGTTGTTAAGGGCTAGC
The DNA here is from genome assembly GCF_030272615.1 of Cryptomeria japonica. NCBI lineage: Eukaryota > Viridiplantae > Streptophyta > Pinopsida > Cupressales > Cupressaceae > Cryptomeria > Cryptomeria japonica. The sequence goes on along the minus strand of NC_081407.1, from coordinate 224,655,637 downwards.
CTAGGTCTTCAATTTGAGTTAGTACCCCATGTATTCTTCTAACATGGGGGGGTGGTTCCTATTAGGTTCCACATGGTCGAGTGGTTTCATGCCTTCTTCTATTAAGATGTTCTTCTTTGGATGCTAGCATGTGTGGCTATAGGTTATATGTTTCTTTATTATGGGAATGGGTGAGGAGCTAAGTTTATATGTATTTGAGATAGTATATTTTATCATGATGGCATTTTAAATGTAAAGAAGACTATGTACTTGTACCTTGTACTCTTATGTAATAGGACTTGATGATGTAGAGACTAGGACCTTTTAATGGATTAAGATGGTGTATTATTATATGGTTCATGCTGTAGAAATATTCATTATGTTAGGAATGAGATCCTATGTTGAAGTAGGGGATTGAATGATTAGATTATGTTTATTCTTGTAAAATCATATAATTCTTGAATTTGTTTAGTAGCATGAAATCCTATTTGAATGTAGATAAGTGTTTGCTAATATAATCTTTCATATATGTATGGATAGTATTCTTGGTGAGATGTGTGATGGTCTTTCTTAATGAAATATCTAGTTCCATATGTAGGAGAAGGATATATGTATATATATTCATGATGTGATAGGTGAATAATGGATAGGGATTAGAAATAGGAACATTTGATTTGGTTCTTTAAAATAAACTTAGATAGTTCATGGGGATATGATGATATGCATTGATAGCTAATAATATCATGATAGGAAAAAGTATTCAGGAGATCTTAAATGGAATGAATGTTAAGGATTTCATGATATGGATGTGGGTATGTGCAGGATCATGGTGGGCCAAACAGGCTCTTAAGTGGCAAAGAAAATAAGAAAACAAAGTTAGGAAACCTGACGTAAAATTCTGAATAAGTTATCAATATTATTTCAAAAATATTTAACAATAAAATTTGTAGAAAATTGAATTTAGTTTCTAAGATACTATTTTTTTTTTGAAAAAAATAAATCTATTTGACCAAAAATTGAAAATTCAATGTAGTAGTACTAAAATTTTAGGAAAAAAGATAAGAAGTAGGTATCTGTCTGACCACTCTAATCATAGCCAAATCATAATATTTTTTTATAAGATGTTAGTTATAAGTCGAAGACTCATTTCCGGATGTGACACATATTTCTTTATATTTTTCTTTGAAATAAATAATTAATTATGATTTTTTCATTGTAGCTTTTTTAAAATATAAAAAAATCGTATGTCTGACCACCATAACTTGGTCAAAACTTTATGAAATTCAATTTTTATTTTTCTAATCCTATAGTATATGAAACATAGAATGTGATGCATGTTTCATAGTCAAAAAATGTGATACCATTTGAAAGTTATAGATATTTTTCCATCAGCCTATCATCACAACTTTAGTCAGAATATCACCACCTTTTGGCCCCTCATGATCCTCCACATACCCATGTGTTATTGTTATGTTGTTAGCAACTAGTGGTGTCAAGATACCCTAGGGAAAGAATGAATGGATATATGTTTTTGGTTATGATTTTATCTCCACTTGTGTTATATGCTGTATTTAGTTATGGAAATGTTCATGATGTGTTATAAATTCTTGTGAAGTAATCTATGAATTGAAGTTATGATAGTTCACTATGTTGCATTACTAAATGATTAAATTTTTTTTTTATCTCTATATGTTAGTTTAGCTATTTTATGTAAACTATTTTGGTTAGCATTACATTTGATATCAGATCCCATGTTCATATACTGGGTAATCTAGTTTCACATGAGCCCATTGTGCTTGTTAGCACTTAGCAAGGGGTAGCCCAACAATTTATCCCTCCTTGTTATTTTTCTTGCATTTTTGCCCTAGCTTTAGCTGATAGTTTATTTTGCATCTCGGTTAGACAAGATGTCTGCTAGAGGTAGAGGTCATGGTATTGGTGGTCATATGGGTATTTGATGAATCCTCATCCTGAGATTTCTGAAGAGTCACACCATCAGGAGAAGCAATAGGATTAGTAGGGTGGTGATGCAATTTTGTAGTTGGTTAATCTAGTTTAGGATCATCTTGATTGATTAGGATAGAGGTAGGAGGAGAATCAACATGAGGATTCTCACCATTCATGTCATCAAGAGAGAGAGTGATTACGTTTGCGTCGTAGGAGAGTAAATGCAGTTGCTGACTAGGATGTAGAATTATAGCGAGTCATATGAGAGACCTTTTGAGATCTTGTCCCCCTACTTTCAATGGTTATAGTAGTGGCATGGAGGTAGAGACTTGGCTTCTTGACTTGGGTATGTGTTTTTCTATGCAAATTTTGTATAGTATTAACACCAAGGCTAGGTCTGCGATCATGCATCTTCATGACTTTACTTCAACATGGTAGCATACAGAGGAGCAAAATTTGCATTTGGATATTCTGGTGATTTATTAGGAGTTGTTACTTCAGAGGTTTTGTTCCCAATTCCTCTCAGATCATTGGAGATAGAGAAAGGAAGATGAGTTTCATTATTTGAGGTAGCAGAACATGATAGTGATAAGTACAAGTGTAAGTTATTTGAAATTAATCAATATGTTGGGATAGTAGATGATGAGCCTATGTTGATTTAACATTTTGTTAGGGGTCTTAGTGATTGCATCAGTGGAGCGGTTTGACCTCTTTAGCCTAAGACTTTAGATATAGTCATAGAGAAGGCATGGTTAGCCAAGGAGAACCCAACTATTTCTTTGGGAGGTGCACCAGGTGTGCAGATAGTTAGTGCTCGAGTTATAGGAGCAATTGAGAGAGGCACACAACTATAGTCTTCAAGTGTTGTTAGGAGTTATCCTTCTTCTTTTCGGAGTTGTCAACAATTTCATAATAAGGTCCTTCAGAGTCAAAAATTTTCAAGTGGTACTAGATCTTAGTAGGATAGAGATCATGGCAGGAAGCATGATAGGTGATTAGTTACCTCTCAATCAACATAGAGTTTCCAGTAGTTGAGTAGAGGTAGTTCTCAGTAGTATAGTGCACCTCTAGTTACTCAAGGATTTAGTAGAGGGGGTTGCTTGACTTGTGGACAGTAGGGCCACTTTGCATCCCATTTCCTTTAGAGATCCACATAGATTTCAAGACAAAGGCTAGTAGCTTCAAATCCTATAGTAGGTGATATAAGGAGATCCCATTGTGTATTTACAATAGTTTATAACTGCCAAGCCAAGCACCAGGCTATAATGGTTGAGACTATAGGAGAGATAGGTGGTATCTCTTGCTTACTATTATTTGATTCAGGTGATTCTGATCCTCTTATTTCTGCTTTAGCAGTAGAGTGATGCAGGCTTGTTGTAGGAAATAAAGGTGATAGGTGGTAGGTTGTATGTTGGATTTCAGAGTATGTACCACGTCAGTGGATCTTCGTGTTCTCTCTTTGGGTTTCTATGGTTTTGTGTTAGGTATGGAATGGCTTGAATAGATCATCAGGCTAGTATTGATTACCATGGCAACACGTTGTAGTGTTTAGATGATAGTGGAAAGAGTGTGGAGATAGTTGGTGTGAAGTGACCTATTTCTCTTCACATGATTTTTGTTATGCAATTGAAGCGATGTGTGTGAAAGGTTAGTTAGTTGTTTGTAGTGAGAGTGGAGGATTCAGATGAAGAAGGGAATTGTGATGATCCCTTTCACCAAAATCCCATTCTCTTAGAGTTTTCAGATGTTTTTCCTAGTGAGATTCGAGGTATACTGTTGAAGAGAGACATTGATTTTTGGATAGATTTGGTTCCAGGAGCAAAGCCTATATTTAAGGCTCCTTATCAGATGACTACCCAGGAGTTGATTGAGTTGAGATTGTAGTTGGAGGATTTGCTGGCTAAGGGATTCATTCACCCTGGTGTCTCTCCATGGGGTACATTGGTATTGTTTGTGAAGAAGAAGGATGGATCTCTTAGGTTGTGTATTGATTATAGACATCTTAATAAGGTGACAATGAAGAACCGATATCTTTTTTTGAGGATTGATGACTTGTTTGATCAAATTAAGGATGGAAAGATCTTCTCCAAGATACATCTTAAGTTCGAGTATCACTAGCTAAGGATTCGGGAGGTAGATATTCATTGTATAGAATTCCGTACTAGATATCAAGTTGTGAGATTTGGCCAAGATCAAGAGGCAATGGAAAGAACAAATAAGTGAGACAAAATAGATGATAAGAATAAACTGTATTCTATCAAGATGCAAAATATGTTCAACTCGGTCATTACAAGATATAGATTTATTGCCCATACAAACAATGTAGATGAGCCTCCTTATATAGGCAAGGCTAGGGATGTGTGAGAATACAAACATGACATGTGGCTCAATAAGAAATAAGGGTAGGTAGGGAATAGGTGTGGGTAGGTAGGATAAACAATATAATATTCCACATGAGGTGGATCACCCACTGAAGGTGGAATGTAACAACAAGATAATATCAACACCATAAAAGGTCAAAATTCTCCTACACACACTATCCCAATGTGGCACAAACAACCAAATGTCTCATACCCAAACTACTATTAAATGCATGTACCTAAGTAAACTTAAGTAAAGTGTAATAATATCCATGATGAATAATTATTTACACCAACACAAGTGAACACACAATACTGGTTCCCACTTTTTGGCCAACTTTAACACTTAGATGAAAATTTTGAAAAAAACCTCCACTTTCCGATACCTATAACTTTTAAACCATTAAGAATTTGAAGATGATGTAAACTAGTGATTTGTAACATCTTGTCTACACATTCTAAATATTTTATTTTTTTATTTTTTTTGAAGAAAATTGTATTGATTTTTCCATCTACCTCGAGGAGTAGTTTTTTCCAGCAAACAACATTTTTTTAAGTGTGATGTGCATCCCGAAATGCATAACCTTTTTTCTATAAATGTTAAAAACTCAATTCTTTCAAATTTTGGTTTGTAGCATCAATACCCAAGGCATACAATTGGTTTGATAATGATATATTGAATATTTTTAATTTGATTAACTTTGGAATTTGGAATAATTATAATTTAGACATAGGTGTACATTTGAACACTCAACTTGTTCTCTATATATTGAAATTCAATTTTATTTTTTTCTTAGAAAGAAGACATCAATACCTCCTACATAGATATTTTTTAGAAGTTTTTTGAATTAGTTTACTATTTTTCCCAATGGGTTGAATAGAGTTCATGTTCAGTGAAAAACCTATGTTTTGTAAAATTTTAAAAAATAATATTAAACACAAGAATGAAAAAACAATAATAATAACAGTGAAGAGACAATATTTAACATGGTTCACCCAATATTGGGCTACATCCACCAAATAGAAAGTCCAATATTATTATCCAGTAAATCAGAAACTAATTACAACCAACAATCCCCTTGCAACTCAATACCACTGTAAATTGCTACAAAATACTCTAGAAAAAACCCCAACCCTTAGCCTTTTATCAAGACATGTCAATTACAAAGGCTTAAAACACGTGAACCAATAGAAAAATAACATCTGATGCCTTTATAGAATAATTAAAGTCTTTCCGGCCTCAGGAGGCACTGCACCTTGACCCTACCATGTATCATGACATGGAGCACTCTAGGGGTGCTTCCCCTTGACCCCATCTTGGGGGCACTGCCCCCAAAATCTCGTCAAAAAATATGAGGGGAAATTGCATCGATGGAAGTAGTTAAAATTTAACCTTCGAGTCTGATTAGGCTTGATATAACAACACATAATAAACTCAATATGTAGTAAAATTATATCCATTGGAAAGCTTTCTTCAAGAAATACCATACTACATTTTGGGTTGTCATGGTCATTCCATTTGAGCCTTCAATGAGAGGTTTAAAGGCCAAAAATCTATAGAAATTTTTAAAAAGTTTCACAGTAGTGTAAAAAAGGGGGGTTCAAATGAACCCTCCTAAATACCTTCGAATAAAGTGGGGTTCAAATGAAACCCACCAGTATAATTTAAAAAAACCATTAAAGGGGGTTCACTTGAAAGATGGGGTTTAAGCGAAGTGGAGGGTTTGAGCGAACCCCAAAGGGTAGTTTGTTCTAACACCCCCAGTACGAACGAACACCCTCCAATTTTTTTTTCTACCATCACATTTTTCCTTTGTGGGTGAAAGTGGCAACCATTATTGTGAACTCATCCATGGACATTACAAGTTCACAATATACCTTTTGGTCTCACTAATGCTCCATCATTTTTTATGATATTAATGAGTGGAGTTATCAAGATGTATCTCAATAGGTTTGTTCTTTTATCCTTGGATGATATATTGGTTTCTAGAGATCAATGGAGGAGCATGAGGAGTACATGAGGAAGGTTTTGTAGTGTCTTAAAGATAATAATTTGTATGCCAATATGGTGACGTGTGAATTCTTCCAAACAAAGGTGAGATATCTTGGCCATGTCATATCAGGAGAGGGTATCATAGTAGATCCCTCTAAGATTCAAGCTAGAGTGGACTGGCCAGCACCCACTAATATAGGTGAGGTTCTTAACTTCATGGGACTTGCAATTTATTATCATAGATTTGTTCAATATTTCTCGAGAATTTCTCATCCTATCACTTCTCTTCAGAGGAAAGGAAAGAAGTTCATGTGTTCGGATTAGTGTGAGACATATTTTTAGATCCTTAAGGAGTGTCTGACCAATGTACCTATTCTAGCAATACCAAATCGCTTGTGTGATTTTGTGGTGTGCACAGATGCATCCTTGGAGAGTATTGGAGAAGTGTTGATGCAGGATGGTAGAGTGATAGCATATGAGTAATGTAAGATTAAAGAGCATGAGTTAAATTATCCTACTCATGATTTAGAGCTAGTAGAAGCGGTTCATCCTTTCGTTCATTGGAGACATTTCCTTCTTGGGCATCGATTCAAGTTGTACAATGATCACCATAGTTTGCATTACATTTTCATACAACCAAACTTTAATGCCAAGCAATGGCATTGGATAGAGTTCTTGTGTGAGGATCATTTTGAGGTGAGATACATTCAAGGCAAGGAGAAAGTGGTAGTAGATGCCTTGAGTCATAGGAGGCACAATTCTTTACTGATGAATCTTAGTGTAGATTTAAGGAGACATATACTTACTACCCTTCCTTCATATGGTTAGTATCAAGAGGTTAAAGAAGAGATTGCATCAGGGAGAGCTTTGGATTGTAGATATGCAAGTTACTCTTTGGAGTCCAATGATCTTCTTTGACATTTGGGATGCATATATGTTTCAAATTCAAATAGTTTACGATAATTGATCTTATCATAGGACCATCATGCACCTTACTCAGCACATCCAGGTGTCAATAAGATGCATGTAGATTTGTGACATTTGTATCATTGGGTTGGAATGAGGAGAAATATAGAAGATTCTATGTCAGGTTGCTTAGAGTGTTAGCGTATGAAGGGAGAGCACCAGTATCCAGTAGGTTTTTTGCAGTCAAACCTACTTATAGAGTGGAAATGGGACATTATATAAATTCATTTTGTCATTGGGTTGCCTATGTCTTCATGTCATCATGATGATAGCATGGTCATCATTGATAGGTTGACCAAGGTGGCTCATTTCTTTCCGATCAGATATTCATACACAGTAGGGGCAGATAGTTAGGTTTCATGGGATTCCTCAATAGGTTATATCAAATCATGATCCAGTATTCACTTCAACATTATGGACTTCCCTTCAACATGATTTAGGAGCACAAATGAACTTCAGTTTGGCATATCATCCTAAGATAGATGGTTAGATAGAGAGGGTTAATCAAGTGTTGGACAATATGTTTTGAATGTATGTCATCGACTAGTAGTCTATATGGGAGGATTACCATCATTTGATGGATTTTTCTTATAAGAACGGCTATCATATTTTGATTGGCATGTCCCCTTTCCAAGCATTATATGGTAGACCATGTTGGACACCCTTGAGTTGGGATCACTTGGAGGATAGAATAAACCTTGATTCAAAGAGGTTGTAGGACATGGAGCAACAAGTGGCACGTATTAGTGAGTATTTGATAGTGGTATAGGATGGACAAAGGAAATATGCAGATGCTCATCATGTGGATAGACAGTTTTTAGTAGGACACTAGTTATTTTTGACAGCGTGTTCATTAAAGTATCCTATCTATTATGTAAAAGGCTCTAAGTTGGCACCTCTGTTTGTTAGACCTTTTGAGATTTTGGATCGGATTGGTCCTGTAGCGTATCACCTTTCCTTGTTGCCCATCTTGTCTCATATCCATGATGTTTTTCATGTGTCTATTTTGAGGGTTTATCATCTTGATGTATCGCATGTTTTGGATTGGAATGCTTTGCAGGTGAAGGATGGGTAGCATTCTTTGGAGCCCTTGTGCATTCTTACATGTCAAGCGCTAACCCTCAGGGGTCAGGACATAGAGAAATTAAGGATCCAATGGGATCCGAGTGATGATTCTTCGACAAAATGAGAGGATTTTGTGTGGATGAGAGAGCTTTACCCCTATTTTTTCTCAGGCTTCTAGGAGTAAGCTTAGGCAAAGGGGGAGGATGTATTATCTCTCCTAGATTTGCATTATGATTATTTATTGATAGACTTATTCAAACATGTGCTTGATGTTTTGATGATGACTTATGACTCTATCTTTACCTCTAATGATATTGTTGATGATGGATACTTTATGTGAACATATGTTATTTGATGATTCATTTGGTTCATTGATACATTTTAGACTATGTTGATGATGAACCTATATAGATGGTTTATATGTGCTCAATCTTCATGATGGATCGTACTGCTTATGGGATTTCATGATATCTTGGCTACGCTAACCCTATTCTATGTTCATGGTGATTGATTTGATATTATGGTGCATGTGATTGTCCTCTAGTGACTTTGTGATTAGAGATGATGCAATACCACTCATTGCGAGCTGGATATGACATTGCAATTCTCTATCAGCTTCCTGATCATTTATGATGTATATATGTTTTATATGTGTCTTATTGTGTTTGGTGATGGTTGCAGGTTTGCAGGTACCAAACATCAACTCCACCTGGTTCCATAGGTCTAAGCATGTCTAACCTTTGTGATATTATTATTTAATTAATAATTGGATTAATACGATTCATTAATTTTTATATTAATTTATTATATAGCATGACTATTTATTTATTTGGTTTATTTAGTGTTTCATTGATTATTAATATTTAATTATTGTTGAGATTTTATAATTATTTCATTGAGATTAATTTATTGATTTATTTGAACTATCGCTTAATTGATTATCTTATTACTTATTTATTGTTTAATGGTTATTTATTTATTATTTAACTTGTTTCTTAATTATTTATTGTTTATGTTTTACAATTGATTTGATTTTATATTTTATCATAAGTTTCTATTTATTAAGACTTTACTTATTTATTTATTATTAGGATTTGATTTGTTATTATCCCATTTATGTTTAAATTACTATTTTATTATTATTTGCATAATTGGTTATAGTATGAAGTTTACCTACCCTCTATTTTGATTGGTTGTTCTCTGGATGGTAGGTAAATAATATACTTGTTACCAGATTTTCACTTTCAGGCTAAATCAGGTAGAGCCTGTTAGGGGTCCCACAGATACTGTGAGTGGGGGGTGAATCAGTATCGAACTGGTAATAAGAATTTCTTAAGTTAAAACATGCAGAACATAATATAACTGTGTACCAGTATGCAAGAAATAATGCAATAAATAGAATCAATAACATCCACATGAAAAGTACATGATAAAACAAGATGTTTAATGAGGAAACCTGGTGTGGGATAAACCTCGGTGGGATTTGTGACCCACAATATTCACTCACTGGCCAATAAGAGAATATTACATACAATAGGGGCCTACACATGTAGGAAGGCCAACTGCCTAGAGCACACTACTCAATGGGAAGTCACACTGACTTACAACAAGCATTATACTAATCCAATAACTTGTACTGCTTTACAATAGCATCTTCAATGCCAGATTTAGTACCAGTTCCTGCTCTGTTCTTTACATATACCCTTTGACCTATATTTCGTACATTAGGTCTGCCTAATATTTTCCTTAATGCTCCTACTTCTCTTATTCAAATGTCTACAATGATCTCCTTTATATATAAGAGTCACTTTACAATTTGCCAAGTCGGCTTACAATAATAAACAAAATATTGTATAACAAAAATCTTGTCGGCCTCTGTGCCGGTATACTTGTTTTCTTCTATGCCGGTGCCGGTGTCCTGAGTGCCAGTGTAGAGTGTGATCTGCTGATGTCGGTGTACTATCTTGTCAGTGTAATGCTTTGCTAGTATAATGTCTTGCTGGTGCCATAGGATTGCAAGGTTGCCATCAATGACAAAACCTTCAATCACATACAATGTCTCATTGGAGTGTGCATATGCCAACAATCTCCCCCTTTGGCATTGATGGCAACACTCATGAGAAATTTCAAAAAGTATCCAAAATGTGTAGTACAAAAATGTTACCAAAAAAATGTTTACCAAAAATGTGAGAGCTCCCCCTGAGCATATGATTCTTGTGTTTTGAATTTTCTCATCCTAATCCTACTCCCCCTTTGGCATCAATGACAAAGGTTGTCAAGATGTCAGTAGAGTTTGTAGTTTCATCTATTCATAACCTCAACCTTGTAGCTAGGTAGTTATAATCTAAAAAAGATCTCCCAAAATTAAGTTTATACTATCCATAAACTTCTTACTATCCTTTATTGTTGTCTCAGTTCTCTTTACTATACCGGTGAGATGTTGCAAATGCTCTACCAGTGTTTTGCTTCCCTATGTTAGTGCCTCAAAAATTTCCTTCCGTAGAGATGCTAAATAGTCCAATCTTGGACTTAGTTTAGATCTCAAATGTTTTGCCTTGTTTATTATTCTTTCTTTCTCTCTTTCCAATTGGAGTAATTCTTCCTCAAAATTTGCTATCTTCTCTTCAAAGACTAATAGTGTATCAGGTGAGTTGACAAAGTTGTCTGCAAGTTTATTTATCTCATCCTATGCTTTGCTTATTTTCTTGTCAATGTCTACAGTCAAAAAGTTTGTTTTAGAAGTATCTTTATACAGATTTTTGTATTCTTTCAACAAATTACATATTTTTGGTAGAAGTGTGTCAAAATCTTTGTTACACTTCTTTATTTCCTCATCAAAGAATTTATGTTTTTCAATTTCTACCTTATCCTTCACTAACTCTTCCTTTATTTTCTCAATGTTTTCTAAGATATATTTACACAATGTATCCAATTGTCCTAAAGAATCTTTATTATCTATATTACAGTTGGGAGCTATTACCTTTAAAATTGGTATAGAATCATCAATTGCTTTGTAAGCCTGTGAGCTGCAGTCAGTTATTTTCTTGATAGAATCAAGTAATACCTCAGTCACATTTGTTGATTTGAATGTTGATGATGATCCAACAATCTAAGTACCAGTGGAAGTAACCATGCTTGTATTAACCTCTGGTAGGTCAGTTTGTGTTTGTATCTCTTTAAGTATTGGTTTTCCTATTTCACTAGTTACTGGTGGCACTGTTTCCTTATGTACCTATTTCGGTTGATGTTGTTCCAGAGCCTTTAGCTTTGTTGGTTTCTCTGTATGTTGTGTTGTCTCTGTCTGTGACTTAGTCTCTACCTTTTTCTCTGTATCTTCTATCGGTTTCTCTATTTCCCCTGCTACTGGAGGCTCATTAGCCATATCTGACTTATTAATTGTATCTTTGTCTACTATTATGTTGATCTTCTGAGTATCAACATTCATAGTATATAGAACTTCAGAATTAGGATTGTTATCCTCTACATCCATACTTTCTACTGCTGGTTGATCTTCAGTAGTTGTTATTTTCACCGGTGGGGGTAGGTTGTCTTTAACTTTGATGCTTGGTGGTCCACCAACTTTACCTTTCCCCTTGTCTCTATCTTTCTGATATACCTTTATAGGTTTAGGGTTCCTATACTCTTCTTGTTTTTCTTTGTCAACCAGGAATATATCCCTTCCATCTTTTGTTTCCTCTGTCACTTCATTAGCTCTTCCTGCCATTAGTGAAATATGTCGGTGTGCAGTAGAGAATACTGACCGGTTTTCTTGAGCAGTCAAATCATCAATTTCTTTTGGAGAGTTTACGGGATATACATCAAGTAGCTTCTCAATTTTTATTTTCTTATCTAATTCTATCACTGCTTGCCTTCTGGCCTCAAGTCTTTTCAATAATTCATCAGGAATTTCATTTACTACACTATTACATTTGGGTTAAGATTTCAATGACAAATCGTCAAAATTCCGACCACATTTCGTCGCACTACCAACAAAAAAAGTCGTTGAAAACTTTGTGTCGGAAGTTCCGACTATCCTTGTGGTCGTCGCACTTCCTACATCACCTCCAACCTTTCTGACGACCACCATGGATGTTCATTCCATGAAAGAATACCGTCACGATCTCGGGCTATCATTGGAATTCTGATGGTGAGAGATGATGTGGGTCAAACAGCTTTGCCATTGGTGCATGAAAGCATTGAATGAGTTCTATTATTTAAAATTGCATTAAACATTTTAATTTATTTGATTCAGTGTTATTTGCAAAAAATGATTATCAATGATGTTTCCTTTCTCCAAGAATTGTCTAGGATCTTTCCATTAGATAATATATAACATCGAATGACTAAATTTTTTCTTTACAATTGCTTATTTAATTTAATTATTATCTAGGCGTCAATTAAAATTTATATCTGTACAGAAGAAAAACATACAAGTTGAAGAGTCTCTTGCAAGCAAATTTCCTAAAAGAAAGCAAGCAGGCATTATCTTGAATGACATGGAAACAAGCTCATCAGCTGCCTAGAAGAGAGCAACTGGAGAATGGCAGAGGAAAGTGTTTAAGGGTGATAAATAGATAGATAGTATGCAATACAAACAAACAATGTCTGGAGTGTCTAATGTGACATCTCTAATTTATGTCCGGAGGCTCTAACTGGTTTTGGAGTTCTTGTGAAACCTATTGGGCCACACTTGGAGGAAATCAATTTGTTCATGCAAGGAGCACCTTTTTTCTATTATGATAATGATACTTTTGCACCGAGGGATATTTGGAAGTCAATATCCAAAAATTTCTATAGTGTGGAACAAGAGTTGGCAGACTCGAAGTATAATTGTCAGCTTTCAAAAGACCAAGAGGTTATGTACACAATCTCCCAATAGAAGAGCGATTTCAAGAATTACCTCTCCCCCCCATGACTATTCAGGATGCACTTCCTCATAAAGAGGACTATTAGTCTCCATGGGATCAAAGAAAAAAATTAAAGCATAGACTTTAGATGATGTGGTGGTGTCCTTCGTGAAGAACTCTACACTATAATTGAAAATTCACGAGGGAAACTGCAAGATATTGAAGAGAAATACAATCTTGAAAAGTGGGCAGAATGGATCTTGGTTTGGGTGGGGCCAAGTCAGGTGGCTCCTCTAGAGATTGACGAGATAGAAATCATATTAGGATTTGAAAAAGATCACACTCGTTGAACTTCATGTGCGAGTGATCGATTGTGGTGTTTGGGTAATGCATTCCAAATAGATACAGTTGCATTCCAAATGGGTAATGTCTTGATGGCATGCAACTGTATCTATTTGGAATGCATTACCCAAACACCACAATCGATCACTCACACGCGAAGTTCCACGAGTGTGATCTTTTTCAAATCCTAATATGATTTCTATCTCGTCAACCTCTACAGGAGCCACCTGCCTTGGCCCCACCCAAACCAAGATCCATTCTTCCCACTTTCAAGATTGTATTTCTCTTCACTATCTTGCAGTTTCCCTCATGAATTTTCAATTATAGTGTAGAGTTCTTCACGAAGGACACCACCACATTGTCTAGAGTCTATGCTTTAATTTTTTTCTTTGATCCCATGGAGGCCAATAGTCCTCTGTTTGAGGAAGTGCTTCCTGAATAGTCATGGGGGGGAGAGGTAATTCTTGAAATCGCTCTTCTATTGGGAGATTGTGTACATAACCTCTTGGTCTTCTAAAAGCTGACAATTATACTTCGAGTCCGCCAACTCTTGTTCTACACTATAGAAATTTTTGGATATTGACTTCCAAATATCCCTCAGTGCGAAAGTATCATTCTTATAATAGAAAAAAGGTGCTCCTTGCATGAACACATTGATTTCCTCCAAGCGTGGCCCAATAGGTTTCGCAGGAACTCCAAAACTAGTTAGACCCTTTGGACATAAATTAGAGATGTCACATCAGACACTCCAGACATTGTTTGTTTGTATTGCATACTATCTATCTATTTATCACCCTTAAACACTTTCCTCTGCCATTCTCCAATTGCTCTCTTCTAGGTAGCTGATGAGCTTGTTTACATGTCATTCAAGATAATGCCTGCTTTCTTTCTTTTAGGAAATTTGCTTGCACATGACTCTTCAACTTGTATGTTCTGCTTCCATATAGATATAAATTTTAATTCATGATCAGATAATGATTAAATAAAATAAGCATTTGTAATAAAAATATTTAGTCATTCAATGTTACATATTATCTGATGGAAAGATCCTATCTTGGAGAAAGGAAACATCATTGATAATCATTTTTTGCAAATAAAACTAAATCAAATAAATTAAAAATGTTTCATGTAATTTTTAAAGGTAGAACTCATTCAATGCTTTCATGCACTGACGGCAAAGCCGTCTGACCCACACCATTATGCATAATAGAACAAATCAATATAATAGGCTATTATAAAGAATATATAAAAAAATATGAAAGAACATTAAATTACATTTACAAACCCATAAACCATTAAATAGTGAAAATAGATATAAATTTGTAAATGTTTCCCTATAAACACCACAACCATAACCAAAACAAAAAAAATTCTTACCCGCAAAAACTTAGCTAGTGAGTTGCAAGTCTACAACATCTCTCAGATGATCAAACCATTTCTTAATTTTGTTCTTCTGGTTAGTCAATGGATTTAGTTGCATGTTCAAGTTTTCTATTTGAAGCCTTCTGTTTCCCTATATTTGAGACATAATAAAATTCTTGCGAGTAGGAAATTGATTCAAGAGTTACATGTGAAGAATTTGGCAAAGTAAATGATGACAATCAAAATCAAATTTTATCTATCTTGATTAAAGACTTTTATCCTGATGGCATTAAATTAAATTTCTTTCTCTATTTTTTGGTGATCTCTGGAGCAGAGGTTGCTTTGCATCGACCTAGGATACATTTAACTTGTGTTGTATCTGCAGAAATATGTATCCTAGGATGATGCAATGCAACCTCTACTCCACCAATACCAGATAGAAGAGAAAGTACTTTAATTTAAAGCCATCACAATAAAATGCTTTCAAGACATATATTAGGTATAAAAGGAAGCCTACCTTATCATTTGAAGGGTTTACCTACAATTCAAGTGATCTCTTAATTATAAAATCAATTCAATTCCAAGTGAACATGCAATCAAGCATTCATCAAGAATTGAAGGAGAAATCAAGTTAATAAAGATATTTAATAAAGATATCATCTTTTAAATTAAGAAATGGGCAGGAGATTAAGAATACAAACCTTCCATATTGCACACTTCAAGGTATATTAAAATCAGTTTAAAGTGTATTCATTTAGGGACCTTTCATAAAATATTCTGAACTTACATATCATAAAAGGATCTGCTCCACCAATACCAGATAGAAGATAAAGTACTTTAATTTAAAGCCATCGGGATAAAATGCTTTCAAGACATATATAAGGTATAAAAGGAAGCCTACTCTGTCATTTGAAGGGGTCTACCTACAATTCAAGTGATCTCTTAGTTATAAAATCAAATCAATTCCAAGTGAACAGACAATCAAGCATTGAAGGAGAATTCAAGTTGTTGCAGGTAAATTTGGAAGACAAAAGGACTCAATGAAGCCATTAAAGACTTTTGAAGGTCTTAGGAGTGAAGAGCCAATCAATTATGATGTCTTAATGGGACAGCCTTAAAAAACACACACTAAGCTTTGACTACTTAGGTGTGTTGTGGGCCCATTCCTTCCCTTGACATCCCTTCCTGTCTGTTTCCGTTAAAAACACAATCACCATTAGCATTTGAATTCAAACAGTGTTCTCGCATTTGACTGCATAGAACAAAGAAAATGGCATAAGAAACTCTCATCTACCTTGCAACTGTCATAGAATACCTCCCCAAAGAGATATTCTCATGTCCTTTCCTGCTTTATGCTGTCGATGAAATACATAAGCGTCCTCACAATGCAGTCAATGCAACAAATAGATTTCCATTTCGATCAGTTTTATTTGTCAACGTACTCTCTACCTATGCCAAAATGGGAGCTTTGGAACAGAGTATGGGTTTCCATCAAAGCAGAAGGTAAGGGCAATTAATATCAGATGCTTGCGGTTGGAAATGCTCTATTTGACATGTTTGGAAAATAAGGAAGTATAGATTGCAGGATATGCACAAGATATATTTGAAATGGATTTAGAAACTTCCAACCAAATGTGATTAGTGATTATAGATGTTGTAGTGCAACTGCCCAGGTACACACGCATGCAAAATATGTAAGCTTAGATAAGGCACATGAACTATTTGACATAATGCCTCAAAGATCACCCAATATCCAATGACGGTTGGGAGAAAGAAAACATCAATTTTTTGATAATCTTAAATATTTCTTTATTCATCACTATAAATCTATCATGAATATAGTCTCAATATTGCAGAAATTTATTCTATTATGAATGCAATATTTAGGGATGTAATCTTTATATTTTTTTTTTAATTAGGAAAAGGTCCTAATAGAATCCCCAACTAATTAATCTACAAAAAGATACCACTAAAGAAAGAAATTCAATCCTCACCACTATGGTCTTGAAGGATTTTAAGACACTTGGATTCCTATTTTGGCCCGCTTTTCCTTGACCCTATGTTAAGATAGTAAACTAGTTTGAGAGAATCTATTGGGTGGGAAATTGTGTATGGTTGCAATTATTTTCATGCATGGAAAGTGATTTAAAGTTTGGACCAATAGAGGATAAGTATTTCTTGAACCTTCAAGGACATGTGTAGAGCACCGCATCGATGTTTCTCCATTATTGAACTCTTTGAATATGTAAGTAAATTATTTTTGGTTGATGACACAGTAAGTGTGGTATTTGTCTTTTCGATATGTTGTGGATAATATTAATCAAATATGAAATTTTTTTGATTCTATATACACTATGTTTTGGATTGAATTTAGGTAAGCGAAGAGGTAATGGAAGAATAAAAGAGGTACACAAAGGAAGAAGAGTGAAATAGGTGGTTTGGGATGGAGGTTACAAGTATATATGATAATTCGTATGGATAATTTGTTGTCTATAAAGAGGAAAATAAGCTATCACAACTTCAACATGAATGAATTCCTCATCTACAGAAGTAAAAGGTACCTCTAATGGATTCAAAATTTGTCAAAATAGTTATGATATACCAAATAATCAAGTGTAATATCCTTTAGGTAACTAATATTATCTTCAAACTATTTATTTTGATTTTCATCATATCCTTTCCATGTGAATTTCCCTTGGTTTTAGTCCCATTTTTTCTTTATTTTATTCAAAACAAAATTTATAGATGCCTCTACTTGTGTCACCAATCATTAATTGTTTGGGATTTTCATTCCATTCACCAAGGTTGGCATCTATTCTAAGACTTTGTGTCATGGCCAAGCTAAATTATTTGCCTCTAGTTTCTCTCCAATCTAGTCACCTAGTAGCATGTGAAATCTATTTCTTCCTAATTATTATTCTCTCCATCTTGTTAATGACCATTTCATTAATGAATCCTTCCTCATAATTTTGGATAAGTGAGACAATGTTAGCTCAAGGAATCTTTTCAATCCTCTTTCAAGATTCTTTCCCAGGTAATAATCTTGCATATTGGAAAATAAATTACGCTTCTATTTTTCCAAGCTACTCTTCCTTATAATCTTTAGATTTATTCTAAAGTGCTCATTGTGACTCATGTTTACTACTCTTCCTATTAGTCTCACTCCAATATCTCCTACAAAAATATGGAATGATTACATTTATATTTTATTTGTGTCTCCCAAATATCCACAAAATTTGGAACAATAATACAATTTTTCAATAATACTATGAGCATCAATTTGATGAAATGAGTACTAAGTGATCCATTCTTATGAGGGGTTCATGTAAACTACTCATGAGAATGGGTCATCTTGACTCTAAAACTATGCAAGTGAATCTTGATATAAATATCATAGTATGAAAGTCTTGTGAAAACACTCATTCTTCTAGCATTGAAAGTTGTGAGAGAGTTATTAAGGGGATTCTAGTGTGTATAGATTTAATGTATAAGTTCAAGATAGATTTTGAGGTGATATTTCTTTCCTTTTGGTACATCTATCTTTAAATTGGATGTTCTTTTTCCTTCATGGTAGGGAGTAAGTAATTTTTATGTGGGTTCCTTTTTTCATTCTTGGATTATTAAGGAAAACATAGTTTGTGAAGAGGAGGTTTTGCTTGTTATCTTATAAAAAAATTGGGTATTAGCTATTATAATAAATGATAGACAAAACAATGTCCTCTAAGGATGTTGAAAAGAAATATCTATATGATGGATTCTCTTCCCAATTTATCTTCAAAGTTATTTAGTAAATATTTGGGAAACCAAAATAGGGTATGTTGATTTGCAAAGGAAGAACTAAATTTCCCAAGCTTGTTCCAACAACCATAAAATTTTGTTATTGGGATGGAAGGGAGATTAGTGGATTTGATGGGTTGGATTTGGCTAGATTCACATAAGACAATTGATGATTTATTAGGCATTGTTGTCGTCGATGCATTGTTAAGGTTATTATTGTTGATTATCAAAGCTAGTGGGATTCAAATATAGAGGCGTGTTTAAGATAATTCTTATCATTGGTTGGTTAATAAAAATATGGTTTCAAGATTAATGCACAAACATATTGGAAGGGAACTTCTATGATGTATGTGAAATAATCACATTATTAAGCAAAATAATAGGTAATCTATAGGCAAGAATACTCCATATATAGATATTCTATATGAGGGACATGACTAATTCCACAAACTATAAGATTGACTAGGATTTTCTCATTAGTGGAATCATATAATAGCTAGTGTGTATTGTTGGCTAGATGCATGAATTTGTAGTTTCCATACAACTAAGAAATGATAATGTTTCTAAGTACAAACCAAGTGGGAGCTATGGACCCACTAATCTTATTTGTAACCACTCGCCATGACTATATTATGATAACTCTCTTATTGATAATAGAGAGTATCTAATGCATTTATTAAAACCCTGATTATGGTCATGGTAGACCACACAAAGAATGACTTCCATAGGAGGCTAAGAAGGTGATCCATGAACAAGAGTTTGTTTCATTCAATCCTTAACATTAACTATCATTAAGGTGGAAGAATTTAGTGAACAACCTCTTATGCTACCTAGGTACCCTAATGTCATATTCTATTAGAATTAAACAAGTAGTTAGAGTTCATTCTATTTTTAAATCCAAGCATAGAGGGGGGACTATAATGATCCATCATCATTGATTGTTTTTAATTAGATAAGAAGGGATTTTGAAAGGGCCCTGATCCCTTGTGCAAAGAGAAAGATGAAGCATTAATCCCAACAAAACAACAAAACAACAAGACAACAAGAGGCAGAATAACTAAAGAAAAAATGAACCATCCTAAAATCAGGGTGGTTTAAAAAATTGATCCAAAGCTCTTTGATTGAGCACAAAGGAAGGACCCTTCTCTCCAAATCCTATTTTCTTGAGACAATGAAGGGACATAATATCATTGGCACATCCATCATTAGAACCCAAAGAATTATATATCCTTGAACAATTGAAAGGGGAACTCCCTTGATTAGATTCAATATTTTGAATCTCCTGGGAAATAGGGAAAGTTTCATCCTTATTTTTCTCCTTACAAGCATGACAAATAACCGAAGAGTACTCATACTCAAACTTTTGCACCCATTTTCCAAATTTAGAGATAGGTTAATATGGGTAGGGAGAGCTTGATCGCCATTGAGTAAGGATGCCAAGAATATCTTTGATATAGATATAAAAATGGGATTAAACCAGGGCTCAAGGACCCATCTACACAATAGCAATCATATGACAAGAGTAACCACTGCCATGAGATATGAAACTTAAAACAATGTGACAAAGATATTACTATGTATAACTTGGGAGCATTCAGAATTATACCCTTATTTGATCCAAGGAGTTATATGGAGGGGAAGATAGTGAGAAAGTATGTTTAGGTGACTAATTTAGAGATTTTTTTGGAAAATTTTGCCAAAAAATCTCAATTTAGAGAAAGTGATTATTGTACTACCTTACTTTGTTTTGTCTTAGCTTGAAAAAAAAAGTCTAGTTTAGATTATTTTCCTATAAAGAAAAATGCTCTAATAATATTCTTATCAAATGCAAATATTTAGAAGCTATTCCATATGATATTCTTGATAAAACCATTTCTTTTATAGAATCTAGAAAGGTAAATATTTTAAGATTTGACTATGGAGATAGCCACCCAAGATCTAGAGGTCTAATGGAAAGCACAACAAAATGAAAAGATCAATATGACACGAATAAACTATATTCCTATCAATGAATGCAAGTTTACAATATGAATGAATGAGATTATAAATAGAACCCCTTGATTATATAGGTCAAGATGAGACATGTAGGATATCATAAGATTATGAAAGTATCTTAATCTTATGATATGAGACATAAAGTGATAAGTATCCTATGTATACCTTAAGTAAACTTAAATGATAAGGCATAAAAATGACCTAATAGTGGAAGTAGCTAGGTAATATCCCTATTACACCAACAATTATTGCTACTTGTTCTTTGATTCATCTCATTGATATGGCTCAAATTGAAATAATTCATTTCATCAATTAGAAAAAATATATTCAAAATTTTACTAAGCAATAAAATAAGTCTCATGATCCTTACTTTCCTTAAATTGGCCCCTTTGGTTGCTAGCCCTTTACTCACAAGCATTACTCTCACAAAAAATACAAACTCATTTTTTTTTTAGTGATCCTTTAATCATCGTCATTTTCATGCTCCGAGCACACTTACCTTTGCAAGTGCAAGTATCCCAAGCCTCGATCCAAAACTATAATCTACTATATTTGCAACAAGCTTTGCCACATCACTTCAAATTGCTCTTGTAAGAACACAATTGTTAAATTAGTCTACATGACTAATGCAATATCGTGGAGGGGTGTAGTAGAAGAAGACATATATCTCTATAAACAATATGACTTTTTTGAATCTATTCTCAAATATCAATGATGAAAATAATGAAGATGGGGTTTTTAGTATGATATATGAATTAACTGAACTACATATTATAAGAATGAATAGGTCTCAAGAAGATCAAGGAAGTAGAGGAGAGAGGATCTCCCTATACTAGTAACACATTTAGAGGAAGGTAAATCACAATATTCTTTTAAAACTTTTATAGCGACTCTACAAGGTACTAGACCTTTCCTAATTTCTTTCAAATTAGTAAACTAATGAAGACTAGTTAATAAATAAGTTAACTAGGAAGCCAAAACTCCTTCATGAGATTCATATAGAAGGCCAATATCTTAATTTTGCAAATGGGATATAGAAGTGAAGAAGAATATTTTGAAGAACAATTTTGTGGAAGATTCGAAGAAGGGTGTTCTTCTAGCCATCCTACCATCATTTTTAATTTTGAAGAAATGAAAGATGAAGAAGCAATTTCCCATATTCATAACTAGTTCCATTTAAGAAATTAAGAAAAGAAACCTACACACCTTGAACCTAAATGTACAAATTGAAGGATAAGATGACTTCTTCCTCCATCTATAGCTCCTATTACTTTTGACGGAGGCTCAGGCATCCCCGTTTACACAGCCCATTTTGGGCTACCTTGCGGTCATCCTCGCTGGTTATGTGCCAGCCCTTGGCACTTTGTGCCCATGGCACTTCGTTCCCCCATTCCCCACTGCGGCCGTGTTTGTCACACCAATGATCTTCCCCGCTATGATTAAATCCATAGGTTCGCTACAGAGATGGGATTTATGAAATGAATTGGTCTTTTCTTTTTTTTAAGTAATGCATGCGATCGTTGCAATTTCGATGAACACAGGCACTTTTTCTTAAAAAACTCTAATGTCATTGCCAATTCCATCTCTGTCGAAACCAAATGTTGCATTATCATCGGAATTCCGAAGAAATTGAGAATTTTTTTTTAAAAAAATCAAGTTTGATCACAATATACCTTCTCCATCGAAATTTTAGGCTAAATGTATTAGTGCTACTTCCATCAAAAATTTCTTGTACATGTCCATATGCAATATAACACTGTTCTCAACTTGCTCTTTCTCATCAGCTATTAGAGTGTCATAAATTTTCTCTATGTTCTTTAGTTTACCTTCCTCTGTGATTTCATTTAGCAGTATATCAAGAGGGGCCAAGTCTCTATTTGTCCTTTTCTTCTTCTTAGGTGTCAGCTTTTTCTTTGGTGTGGCCTTTCTAACCAGAGATCTCACTGCTTGTTGCTATTGCCTTGTTCTTCTAGGTGAAGGTGTGGTTGCCGGTGAGGGATCTCTTTTTCTTACAACTCTTTTAAAAGTTTCTAGCATGTCACCTTTTGAAGAAGTACCTACCGGTGATAGGTGAGTTTCAGGTTATGGAGCTGCCAACTCATCCTTTGTTATGTCAGTTTTCTTTAATACATCTTCCTTAATGGCTTGTGCTTGTTTGGACCCTTTCCTTACAAATGCCTCAACCTTCTTTACTCTTTTCTTGGATTGTATTTGGCTTTCTATAGTCTCAGCACTACCAAATACTTCTTCCTTAGGTTCATTGGGGGCTTCCAGAAGTGTTTTAGCATATGTTTCAACTATATGGTCATCTATTTCATAGCCCATCTCAGTTACCCAAATTGTCCTTGTGATGACCGCTTCCATCCAGATTTCATCTTTCTTAATGACAAAGCATATATCATCTTTGTATTTTTCTACTATTTTCTAAGATAACCTTACTCTTTTCTTCATTTTGGTCTTTAAAGCTTGAAAGATGTCATTAATATTGTTTTCCTTGTTCTCACCCATGTTATTGAATAGTTCAGTCAATTTTTTTCCTACCGGTATGTCATATCCAAGTTCTTTATAACCTATATTGGGAACCTGTTTTGTTATGTGTAGCATTAGGCATACTAACATATTTCCAAATCTAAAAGTTCCTTTCTTGTCCTTCTTGATCTTTCCAAGGTTGTCAATTAGTTCATCCTTTAACCATTCACATATGTCAATTTTTGCATTGTCTGTTACCATATCATAAGCACTCTTAATGCATAAACTTGAAACTGAATTAAGTCTATTAGCATGAGTGGCTTTATAACCTAATATCATACTAATGAATCTCACATTGATATCTTTTACATCATTAACCCTTAGAGACCTCTTGTCAAATGTTGCACTAGCTAGTTTTATAACTAGGTCAATTGGAACCTTCTTGGTTTTATCTGGTCTCTTACCAGTGGTTGATAACCCTGTGATGGCTTTCACAAATTCCTTGGTGATCTTATGGATTGCATCTAACTAGAAAAATTCTCCATGTACTCTGCTAAAAACTATCCTAATCACATCCTTAGGAAATTTAGGAATGCTAAGGATTTTTGTAAATCCTAGGGTTTCAATAATCTTGTGTTCATCTTTAACATTGTCGGTATTATCACATATCATGGTTTTATACATGGTTTTGATTTCCTCATCCCCTAACTCTTCAATGTTGCAATGAATGTACATTCTGGGGTCTTTAGCATATACAACTCCCTTAGGGATTTGAGAAAAAGCACCTAAGGTATCATCCTTCTTCGCTATCTCGGGAACTAGCTGAAATATGGGCCTAGGTCTTTTTATTACTTCAACAATAGTAGGGTTTGCTATGTATTCAATTGAAGAGGTAGATGCCATGATTAAATACCTTTTACTATCTTGGGTGGATGATTGCTTGGAGTGTGCTTGCTTCTTGCTCAAAATGCCTTAGCTCAGAATCTTTGCGCTCTCTGAAAATTTGAAATCACAGTGAAATGAAATGGAGCCAAAACCTTACTTTTATAATGTCTTTTCACCATCTACCACATTAATTGCATGCCAGTTAAGTATTCACTTAACATTGTCTGCCAGTAATAAGTAATTTTCAACTTCTAATCTCTAACCAAGGGAATAATTAGCACATGTGTCATTAGATTGCCAAACCCTCAAGGAAATTTTTCTTCAATTAGATGAAGAACTTCCTACCGGTGCAACACTTCTCTGTCCTTCCGGTGAAGTATCACTTTGTCCTACCGGTGAAGCATTGGTTGGTTCTACTGGTGGAGAAGTATTCCCAATATTTAGATCAGCTTTTCTAATCCATTGTTTTGAGAATTCTTGCTTAACCTCTTCAACTTTTTCTTTACCTTTCAAGCTAACACTTTTGTTGTCTACCGGTGTTCCTTTACTTCTACAAAATTTAGCAATATGCCCAATCTTGTTACATGCATAACAAGTTACATTATTCTTCTGAATAGCTTTCCCATAACCTATGTCGGTTTGTGTTCTTCATTGATTTGATAAATGTCCAAATCTTCCACAAACATAACATCTCACATTCATTCTGCAGTTTTTAGAGTTGTGACCAACTTTGTTGCATTTTGAACATTGACCAGTGGGTGTGTTAATATTCTGATAATTCCTAGATATACATTCATTTTCTCTATGACCATACTTATTATAGTTAAAACATTTTCCATTGAATTTATAAGCATTAGGTTGTCTTACCGGTTTGCTGTGATCCTGAGTATTTGCAGTACCAGAGCTTTCACCAACTTCAAAGCCAATTCTAGAAGTGTCACCTTTAGTTTTTTGATTCTTCAGCAAGGTACCAAGTTCCTCTGAGCTTTTCTTGAATTTTTCTTTGTGTTGATTTGCAGTTTCTAGTTCTCTTTCCAAGATTTATTTTTGTCTCATCAGTTCATTTGAGTCATTCTGAGTATGCATCAGATCTGTCTTCAACATGTCATTTTCATAGCTAAGTCTTGTGTTCTCATTTGCTACATCAATTAGTCTTCTGGTCAATTCTTCTTCATTCTTCTTCCTATCCTCAATCTCTTTGCAAAATCTCATAGTCATATCCTACATTTCATTTTTTATTGTCATGATCTCTTGTTTCAACTTGATTATCATATCATTAAGTGATTCCTTTTCATCATTCTCATTTTGCAGTTTTTCACAAAGTTCTCTTCTCTTATTTCTTGCAAGAGTAAAATTTTCTTGAAGTGCCTAAATGATATCCTGAGCTGCCCTCAAATCATCTTCTAATTTGATATTTTTCAATTCATCTACATCATAGTGTGTAAGAGCTCCTTCAAGTTGCTTCATCAGATTTTCCATCTTTACTGGTGTCAAGGTCTTCCTCAAGTTGTTAGGCTTCTAAAAATAGAGGACCAAGCTCTGATACCAATTGTTAGGGGTCCCACAGATATTGAGAGGGGGGAGTGAATTAGTATCTAATCGGTAATAAGAATTTCATAAGTTAAAACATGCAGAACATAATATAACAGTGTACCGGTATGCAAGAAATAATGCAATAAACAGAATCAAGAACATCCACATGAAAAGTACACCATAACACAAGATGTTTAACGAGGAAACCCGGTGTGGGAAAAACCTCGGTGGGATTTGTGACCCACAATATTCACTCACTGGCCAATAAGAGAATATTACTTACAATAGGGGCCTCCACATGCAGGAAGGCCAACTGGCTAGAGCACACTGCTTAATGGGAAGTCACACTGACTTACAATAAGGATTATAATAATCCAATAACTTGTACTACTTTACAATAGCATCTTCAATGCCAGATTCAGTACCAGTTCCTGCTCTATTCTTTACATATACCCTTTAACCTATATTTTGCACATTAGGTCTGCCTAATATTTTCCTTAATGCTCCTACTTCTCTTATTCAAATGTCTACAATGATCTCCTTTATATATAAGAGTCATTTTACAATTTGCCAAGTATGCTTACAATAATAAACAAAATATTGTATAACAAAAATCCTGTCGGCCTCTATGCCGGTATACTTATTTTCTTTTGTGCTAGTGCTGGTGTCCTGAGTGCCGGTGTAGAGTGTGATCTACTGATGCTGGTGCACTATCTTGCTAGTGTAAATCTTTTCTGATATAATGTCTTGCCAATGCCATAGGATTGCAAGGTTTCCATCAATGACAAAACCTTCAATCACATACAATGTCTCATTGGAGTGTGCATATGCCAATAGAGCCATCATGTTGTCAAGAAAAAAGTTGCATTTTTTAAAACCCTTACATTGTATCCACCATTATAAAATACAATTAGATTTAAAGATTAAGAATACAGAGTTCAAGATAATCATTTTATTTTTATGAAAATGAACATAACATAGAAAGATTTATGCACTCTTTTCTGAAAAATAATGTAATTATTATTCATTCAATACAAAAAATGTACATGTAGTCTCACACAAGCTATGAGACTAGCCTTTACTTATTTGAAACAAAAGAAGAACAAAAAATATATAAAATAATTAAAATAAGGGCATAAGCATGTAAAAAGGGTAACCAGTCATTGCCTAGATGAGTAGTTAGGCATCTTCAATCGTGGTCTGAAGCTGATTGTTTCTGCATGTCACAAGCCCTTCCAAGTGCACAGATTCCTGCATTAGTCATAACAACGATGTTATATCTTAAAGGATCTAAGAAATGACTAGTTATACCCTACATGATCATGTGACTATACATATATCAATTGATCTCAATATGCACCAAATAAGTAAAGACATGTATCAACAAATATAAAAAAGAATCTTTTGCTAGCTGGTTTGTTCCATGTGCAGTAACAGGTCTAATCATTTTCAGTATCAGCATGTGGGGTAAAATGTGGCTCCCAAAACGGTTTATATTAGCATGCCAATGAAAGATACAGTAACTACATTTTCCCCTAGGACTATTTAAGTCCAGAGTCCTGCCAAACCAATAATTAGATTTGAAAGAGAAAGAATATCTCGTGTTGATTTTTGTATTGGCCATCAAAGGATTCATTTGAAAGAAACTATGGACTTAAATGGTCTCAAAGAATTCATGCATTTCATGGAGTAACTAGTGAGTGGTATACACAATGATAAGTTCACACATAAAAACAATGAGTAGATCAAAGCTAAGAAAAGGTTTTTTCAGGTTTAGACTGAGAGGACTTTGCTAGAGTATTCACGACCAAAATTACAATCAAGGCATAAAGGATTGTTTAAATATGCAAGGAAAATAGAGAGATTAGATTCAAGGACAATCATTACCCTAAGAGTGTCAAAGCCTTAGTGGTATAGAAATAATAAGAAAATAACAAAATAATCAAAGCACAAGTAGTTTATGTCACTATCACTGTCATTTTTCGTATCTAAAATAGTCACAGAGAAAGTGATAATAGTTAAAAAATAATGGGCATGGAAAGAAATGTAATGCAAGTAACTGACAACATGTTCATTAGAGAAACTACAATCATACAAATGACTAGGAAATGATGAGGTTTTCAAGAGAATTCAGAATTAGTGTTGTAGTTATCAAGAGTTCCTTATAATTAAGTCGCATTCTTAATGAAAGATTGTGAAGCTTTGTTTCAGATTTCTGACAGTCCAAAATACATCATTAAGGAGCCCTATTGCCATATATAATGGCCTTTATAATGCCAGAGTAGTCTAATTGAAGTGTTATGATAGGTAGAGGAACATGAGTGAAAAGTGCAGTTAAGACATACGGAGAAGCTACAATACCCTTTGTGCTAAAACTCTAGTGCATCTCATTAGAAAATATGTTGCATATAAAATACCCACTAAAGGAGGGTAGAGTATGTGGTCCTAAATTAAACCAAAAAAATGAAAGGATACAGTAGTGTTGTTTGTAAGATTATGAAAAAAATCAAATCACAGTGGTGAAGACCCTGTATAAGACGTTTTCAGCCAAATACGGCTATATATGAAAAGTAGTGAGGTTGAATCTTCAGAACCCAAAGATTTCAAGGACGATAGTCATATAAAGTGTGTGTCAGCTAGGGTTCTAGAAAACCTATGTCGGCCAAGAGCAAAGAAAAAAAATCATGAATCTATTCAAGAATATAAGCATGAAGACACTTTGTATAATCTCTAGAAAACCTTATTTTTTTTGCAATACGTACTCAAAAAAATTAATTTGTAAAGAAGAGAAATAAGCACAAGTTCATTTACAGTTACAGATGAAGTAGGAAAATAGGATTTCATCAATTATTGGCTAAGGAAGCTAAATCCAGTCTTTTGCCAACCCTGGTATAACTTTTATTTTCTCCACAAAAGGTAACTAAATAGAGAAGAAATGGGATGCAATTACTAGAAAAATCATAATGTTGAAACTCATCAACAACTACAAGAGCAAGAAAAGAGAATGTGGTTCTTTACAAAATATTCCTCAAACCAGTTTCAAATCAGCTTATCGGCCTCAAAAAATTAAAGTGCAAAATCTAAGAAAAGACAGAGATACCCAACAAATTTAATTTTCGAGTTCCAAAACCCACTAAAAATACTATAAATTGTGCAAAGAATAGAGAGTCGTGGCTTATTATAAGAAGACAAATCTTAACTGTAGTGTCCTTTTGGTGAAAGTAGAATACATCAAAGCCTCTATCAAAGGAAGCTTCAAAATCCCTCATGATGGCAGTAGGGTTTCACATTCTCATCAGTCTATAGCTTCCTCGAGAGGCTTGAGTGAAAATGAGATGTTTCATCTCTTTGCATTTAGGTTTTATTTTAGGGTTATTTATGCCCTAAGGAAAATGTCGACCATTTACTTTTGGTGACATTTTGTTTTTTATGCAAAGTGTGAATTAGGTGTTCCGTGACCTTGTCTCTTCACATGTAAAGCCTCAACATTTTATGTGCCTTAGTGTTTTATAAAGACAAAGTTGTTAACCACTTTGCATATAACATGCCATGTGGTTTTCTTACCATTATCCTTATTTGCCTTGTCATTCGAATAAGAATGGTTTCCTTTATTTTTGCATGAGCATTCATTGTACAACAAATGAATTGAGAGGTGTCATTATAAACCTTCAAGTCATTTTGTTAATCTTTAATGAAAATGATGGCATATAGGGCGGTTATGAGTAAGTTACCAACAAAAGGAAAAAATATAGCATTTTGTCATCACATTGTGGGGAGAATATAGGTTTCTTTGACTTCTTTGAGCATTTTTAGAGGAATTTATAGTTTGATTAAGTCATGTTGGACATTTTCACCCTTTTGGAGTACTTTTGGATAAGATCTAGAGGCTAGATTGTAGGGATATTTGTTGAATCTGACCTTAATCAGTTTATGGTTCCTATCTTCTTGGTTTTTTTTTGGAAGGAAAGGAGTGTTGGTCTATTTATTCATGTTTCTAACTCATTTGGAAGGATTTCTGGACTATGCATATTTGGACCTTAGTGACTTTTGACAATTCTTTGTCAAGTTTTTGCCATATTTTGTAATTCATATGATTTGATATATATAGAAGTTACCTTGGAGATAGATAGAAGAGTATCTTTACCTTCTTATCATTTGCAGAATTGTGTATTTCGTGTGTTTAATCAAGTTATTAGTGAAGTTTGAATGCCTTCCTTATAATTTTGTCTCACTTTCTTCATGGATTTTTTGTGAAAGTGTTATGTGCAGGTTACATTTTGTGTTTGAATAAGTGATGTGAGCTGAATTTCATGAAGTTTTCTTTCCTTAGTTGAGAAAATTTCATTGAGACCTTCTTGTGAAATTCTTATGCATGTGCATGTTTATAATGAGTTGTGTAAGTTCATTTTTGTCATCTTAGTATTCAAGTGTCTAGTTTTTCTAAGTATCGCAACTTGCAGTTTGGTGTATCACTTAGTCTTTTTTTTTTTATTAATAGTAGTAGGTTTTACTTTACAATTTTTTCTTCTCCCTTTTCCTGGTAAGTTTAGTTGTGTAGGTGTTGGTCATCTAGGAGTTGGCCTTATCCAAAAGTTTAGTTCAGTCGTAGGTGACTCGCAACCTTCAATTGATCCCATGTTTCTCCAGAAGACTTCAGTTTGTAAAACTTTGGTGAGGGTGCATTTCTAGGAGATAACATTTTTTGGCATGCCCGATGGGACTATCATCAATACAATTGAAGGATTTTTAACATACTATTAGTTTTGATGTGAAACCAGCAAAGTTCAGCCTTTTCGAAGGTGATTTTAAGCATATTTGGTGACTCTGATTTTTTTTTGTAAGCAGACATATTGCATATTTACATCCTATGAGAAGAGTAAAAACAAGGAGTAGCTCTTCATCTTTTGAATACTTACAACTTTCTCCTTTGAAAAGGAGAGGGAGGGTTGCAAATAGAACTCTTGAGAAATCCAAAAGAGTGCAGTCAGCACCACCCATTTTTTGGCCAGTAGGTCCTATTATTTTATTTGTTATTTTACTCATCTTTTCAACTCATGTTAAACCACATCCAGTTGTCCCTATGACTAGGAATTTTCCTTTAGTGTCATTCAATAGAGGTAAGCCCCTGAATCTTATAGTGCATGATGATATTCTAGTGGCAGCACTTAAAAGTGTCTTGTTCTATACTGGAGAAGATCATACCACTCCCATAGAGAATATTAGAGATATATCCTCTCTTTGTGGAGTACATGATATCACTCAAGAAAATGTAGCGTTGAGATTAATTGCTGCTTCTTTTAAAGGAAATCATTTAAAATGGTTTAGAGGTCGGGCAGTTACATCAATTGTAACATGGGATGATTTAGGGGAAAAGTTGTATAATCAATTCAAGGACAAGTCTGATCATCTATCCCTTGTTGAGCAACTTACAATTGTTAAAAGGGCCCCTCAAGAGCAGATGTCTGACTTTAATTTTTGTTTTCAAAAGACTTGGGATAGAATTCCCCCCACTATTAAGCCATCTGCTGAGTATGCTTTTCTCTACTACCTAAGATCCCTAAATAGTGATATAGAAGTGATGATCCAATGAATGGGAGGAGTTTCACTACTTGATGAATATTAGATATCCATTAAAGTAGAGAACATCTTAATTTAGGATGATAAAATTGCTCCCAACTCCTATGCTCATATTTCCTGACATTCAGCCCAATATGCCTTTGCAAATCCCATCATTCACACCTTTTCCCATAGTGCCAGCATTAGTAGCAACTGCTTAGGCTACAGCAACTCAGGAAGTTTCTGCTTTAGGCTCATCTCAGGAGATACAAGAAATTAAAATCCTACTTTAAACTTTTGGCAACAAGCTCATGAACTTGGAAAAGAAGCAATCTCATAATAGATCCCCTTATCAGCAACAAAATTAGGTTTCAAATCAGCCTTTTCAAGGACAACAGCAGCAGTACCAGGGCAATAGGCCTTTCTATCAAGGAAACTATCAAGTTCCAAGACAGAATGTAATTCAGAGGCCTTTTAAAATATATATCCCAGTACCTATCATTACAACGAAAGTCCTTGTACCTATTCAAAATAACCTTGCTACTGATTATGAATGGTGTTTTCCTTGTGGTCAACCTCATGACCAAGTTGCATGTGCAAATCATGTTATCAATCAAGATTTAATGATGCAAAGTGCTACAAATAGTTCAAGTGATACAAGTCCAATGCTTAACTCTCCTAATGACAAAACTCCACAACACCAAGAGCAACATACACATGACACTACTCTACTAAATTGGTAGGGAGAGGAGTAATGTGGAATGAATGTTGATGATACTCTAGTTGTTGCTAACACTAGATCAGAAAAGAAAGATTTTGAGCTCGATAAAGTATCTATTAAAGAAAAAGAAGCAGTTGTAGAACCATCTACATCACAAATACCTTGCATCCTATAGAGAAACACTCAACCAGCTACCAAGGAGCATCCCCATGTGCAAGCTGACCATGCTGGTGTGAAAACCCATCAAAAGGTGAGTCAAACTTTACCTTTTAGCATTGTTGAAAATATGAAGAAAATGAACATAACTATATCTATGTGGGACTCCCTAGCTATCCCCAGTCAGCAAGATATGCTTTAGTTAGCATTAAAAGATTTGAAAGAATCAAAAGAATCTTTTGTAGGTCAAGATAGAGTTGTACTAACTAATAATCTTTAGGAAAACAAGCTATTGGTCAAAAAAGAAGACAAAAATGTGAAGCCTCCTCCTTTTTATTTGTCTTGAATCATTGAGGATAAGTTAGTCCACAATTGCATGGTTGATAGTGGAGAAAGAATTTTTGTCATGCCAAGACAGATTGTTGATACTTTAGGATTAACTTACCAACCTTTAGAGAAAAGAGTGTTGTAGTTACATGGGACAACAGTAATGACAATAGGGGTAATTAAGGATTTGGGTTTAACATTGCATGTTTGCCCAAATTTCTCCATTCCCTAAGAAGTGTTTGTTAGGATTAATGACAATCCCAAAGATATTGAGAGGGGTGGGTGAATCAGTATCTAACCAGTTGACAAAATATTTTGCCTTATTAAGTATTTTGCATTCCAAAATAGTGTACCGGTAAATAAGAATTAATGCAGTAAATAGTAACAATAAAGGCAACATAGAAAGCACACCATAACACAAGATTTTTAACGAGGAAACCCAGTGTGTGAAAAACCTCGGTGGGATTTGTGACCCATAATATTCACTCACTGGCCAATGAATGGATATTACTTACATTGTGGTGCCTGCACATGCAAGAAGGCCAACTACCTAGAGCTCACTACTCAATTACAAAATGGAAGTCTCACTGACTTACAAAATGGATTATGAGAATCCAATATAATTTACTACTACAATATAGCATCTGCTATGCCAGGTTTAGTGTCGGTTTAAGCTCATACTATAACCATAACCATATACAAAATCTGCCTTAATATTCATTGATCACTTCTGCCATATCCATATCAAAATGATTTACAAGATCTCATGTACATATATGAGTCTTCTTACAATATGTCATTTCAGCTTTACAAAAGATATTTACAATTAAATACAATAAACAAAAGTTGTTCATGTTGGCTGGGGTGCTGGTATACATTATTGTCATTGTCGGTGAAGTGTTTGTCGATGCTGGTGCCTACCGGTGATTTACCAGATGAATGTCAGGTGGCTTCCTGTAGGTTGCTGGTAGGTTGCCATCAATGATGACACAATAATTTCTCACTAGAGTGTAGAATGCCAACAATCTCCCCCTTCAGCATTGATGGCAACACTCATCAGAAAAATCAAAAAATTTGTTTCCAAAAATGAAGTCCAAAATTTTACCAATAATATGTGCTCCCCTTGAGCAGAAGATCTCCTCTGATAGCCATTTTTATCTATCCCACTACTCCCCCTTTGACATCAATGACAAAGGTTGTCAAAAATTATCAAATGAGTGCAAAATTTCAACTTGAACTTTGTAATCGGTTGGTTACAATCTAGAATATGTCTTCTAATACTAAGTTTAAGCTCTATATAAATCTATTATTGTCCTTCATAGTTGCCTCAGTTCTCTAGATTTTACTAGTGAGATGATGCATATGCTCTTTCGATGACCTTTGACCTTGAATTAATGCCTCAGAGATTTCTTTCCTCGGAGAGATAAGGTTGTCTAACTTAGGACTGAGTGTTTTCTTAAGCTCTCTCACTTTTGCCTTGCTCCTTTCTTTCTTTTTCTCTAACTTCTCCAACTTTTCCTCAAATCCAGCAATTTCTTGCTCAATAATTTTTATAGGTTCAGATGAACCAATGATATTATTAGCTATATCATCTATCTCCTTTTAAACTTTGCTTATTTCCTTATCAATGTTCACTGTTAATAGATTTGTCTTGCAAGTATCTCTGTACAGTTCCTTATAATCCAAAATTGTTGTATTCAATGTTGGTAAAAGGGTATTGATGTGTTTCATGCACTTGTTTATTGTTTCCTCAAAGAATTTTCATTTTTCCTTTTCCATTTTCTCCTTGAATGTTTCTTCATTTATTTGATCAACTATCAGTATATTACCAGTAATATATTTAGACAATGTGTCTAATTGACTCAAAGAATCCTTTACATTATCTACATTGCATTTGGGTGCAATCATGTTAAGAATGGGAATAGTTTCATCAAACACCTTATAGGCCAATGCATTACAATCTGTTATTTTCTTTATTTTGTCCAGAAGTACTTCAGTCACATTAGTAGGTCTAAATTTTTTTAGTGAAATACTAGATGTATGGCCAACTACCTTTAAAATTTTTGTGCTTCCAATGGGAGTAACCAATTTGCTTGTATCAACCCCTGGTGGAGCAGTGTGTGTTTGCATTTCTACTAGCAATGGTTTTGGTTTCTCAGTGATTGTCGGTTGCACTACCTTAGTGTGCACGTATGAATCAGTCAGTTTCTCAATTGGTTTCTCTGTATTATCTGTTGTCGATATCTTTGTTACTGTCTCTATGGGTTTCTCTATGCTTGCATCATACTACCAGTAATGGTTCCACTATCCAAGGGTTCCACTGAATACTCTATTTGTTCTTCCTGTACCCCAACCTCAATGTTATCTGTTGGTTTCTTAGTAGCAATATCTTTCTTTTCCTCTATGCTCTCCTTATCCACTACAATGTTTACTTCTTGAATGTCAATATTCATAGTGTACAAAATTTATGACTCGGGGTTAGTATCCTCATATGGTGTGTCCATATTCTTAGTAGCCAATGTGTTATCAATCTATACCGACGGAGTAACCAAAGGTGGTGGTAGGTTATTAGTTACTTTTATATTTGGTATTCCACCTACTGTACCTTTCCCCTTGTCTCTATCCTTTTGATAAACTTTGAAGGTTTTCCTTGGTCTTTTTAGCTCTTCTTGTTTTTCTTTCTCTACCAAGAAGATATCCCATTTGTCTGTTGTTTCTTCTGCAATTTCATTTACTCTACCATCCATTAGGCTCACATGTCGGTGTCCACTTGCAAAAAATATTCTATTTGCTTCACTAATTAATTCATCAATTTCTTCTATGGAGTTAACCGGATGAACAACTAGGAGTTTTTCAATCTTAAGTTTCTTGTCAAGCTCCATAACTGCAATCCTCTTGGCATTTAACCTCCTATATAGTTCACTAGGAAAATCATATACAACTTCTATTAATACTTTCTTATATATATCAATATGTAGTATTATGCTATTCTCAATAATTTCCTTTTCTTCATTTGTGAATATATTGTATAGTTTGCTAACATTTGCTAAGTTGTCGTCATCAGTTATTTCATTTACTAAGTTATCCAATGGTGGTATAACTTGTTTTTGTGTCTTCTTAGGTGTCAATTTCCTTGCCGGTGGTCTCACTACCTGTTGCTTCTTCCTTGTCTTCTTTGGTGTAGGAAAGGGTACCGGTGATGGTTTTCTCTTCCTATCAACTCTCTTAAACTCTATAGGAATTTCAATCTCATATGATGTCCCAACTGGTGAGAGATGTGCCTTTGGTTGAAATCCTTTGAGGTCACTTTCCTTAATTCTAGTTATGTTCATGACATTTTCTTTTATTTCCTTAACTTGCTTGGTTGCACTTCTTATGTATTTTTCTCTTTTCTTTCTATGTTTTAATGTCTACACACCACTCTCTTGTTAGGATTCCCATAGATACTAAGAGGGGGGGTGAATCAGTATCTGACCGGTGATTACAATTTCTCAACTTAAAATATGCTGAACATATTATAATAGTGTACTAGTATGCAAGAAATAATGCAATAATTAGAAATGAAAGTAACCACATAAGAAACTCACCATAACACAATATTTTAATGAGGAAACCCGATGTGGAAAAAACCTTAGTGGGATTTGTGACCCACAATATTCACTTACTAGCCAATAAGGGAATATTACTTACAAGAGGGGCCTGCACATGCAGGAAGGCCAAGTGCCTAGAGCTCACTCCTCAAATGGGAAGTCTCACTGACTTACAATGTAGATTATACAAATCCAATAACTTGTACTGCTTTACAATAGCATCTTCAATGCCAGATTCAGTACCAGTTTCTACTCTGTTCTTTACATATACCCCTTAACCTATATTTCGCATAATAGGTCTACCTAATTAACTCTCTCCATTGCATTACAAAATGTCTACAATGATCTCTCATATATAAGAGTCATTTTATAACTTGCCAAGTCATCTTACAAAGTTTTTTACAACAATAAACAAAATATAATATATCAAAAATCCTATCATCCTCTGTGCTAGTATGCTTTCTTTCTCTATCAGTGTCGGTGGTCTAAGTGATCTATTGATGCCGGTGTAATGCCTTGTTGGTGCCATAGGATTGTAAGGTTCCCATGAATGATAAAACCTTCAATCACCTTCAATTTCTCATTGGAGTGTGCATATGCCAACAATCTCCCCCTTTGGCATTGATGGCAACACTCATGAGAAAATTCAAAAGTGTATCCAAAAACTTGTAATCCAAAAATGTGTTACCAAAAAAATGTGTTACAAAAAAAGGTTGCTCCCCCTAAGCATATGATTCCTATGATATTGGATTTTCTCATACCACTACTCCCCCTTTGGCATCAATGACAAAGGTTGTCAAGATATCAGATTGTAGTTTCAACCTTGTAACTGGGTAGTTACAATTTGAAATAGATCTGCCAAAATTAAGTTTATACTCTCCATAAACTTTTTACTATCTCTGATAGTTGTCTCTGTCCTTTGAAATATACCAGTGAGATGCTACATGTGCTCTGTCAGTGTCCTCTATCCCTATACAAGTGCCTCAGATATCTCTTTCCGCATGAATGCTAGATAGTCCAATCTTGGACTCAGTCTTATCCTTAAACTTTTTGCCTTATTCTCTATTTTCTCCTTTTCTCTTCCCAACTTTAGTAATTCATCCTCAAAATTTGTTATCTGTTGTTCAAAAACTGATAGTGTATCTGGTGAGTTAACAAAATTATCTGCAAGTTTATTTATATCATCCCGTACCTTGCTTATTTGCTTATCTATATCTGATGTTAGTAGGTTTGTCTTACATATGTCTTTGTACAAATTCTTGAAATATTTTATTAAATTACATAGTTCTGGTAGAAGTGTGTCAAATTCTCTTGTACACTTCTTTATCTGATCTTCAAAGAATCTTTGTTTTTCAATTTCCATTTCATCCTTCAATGCCTCTTGCTCAATTGTCACTATGTTTTCATTGATGTATTTTGACAAAATTTCAATTTGATTTAATGAATCCTTATTGTCTATGCTACAATTAGGAGCTAGCCTCTTCAAAATTGGTATTGTATCATCTATAGCCTTATAAGCTTGTGAGCTGCAATCTGTTATCCTCTTAATTGAATCTAAGAGTACTTCAGTCACATTAGTTGATTTATAGCATGCTGATGAGGAACCTATATTCTAAATACCGTCGGTGTTAGAAGTAGCCAAGCTTGTATTAACCTCTGGTAGGTTAGTCTATGGTTCCATTTCTTTGAGCAATGGTTTTTGATCTTCTCCTGTTGCCAGTGGATTTGTTTCCATGTGAGCCTGTCCCTATTCTGGAGCTTGTTGCTCTTCTTGTGTTTTTGTTTGTTGCTTTGTCTCAGTCTGAGTCTGAGTTTCTACCTATTGCTCTTTGTCATCTGTCGATTTCTCTTGTGTGTTATCAGTTTGCTCAGCTACCGATGGCTCACTAGCCATGTCTGTCTTATTAGTTGTATCTTGATCTACCACAATGTTGATCTTTTGTGTATCAACATCCACTATATATAGGACTTCAAGATTAGGATTTATATCTTGTTCATTCATACTTTCAACTGTTGGTTGATCTTCTGTAGTTGTTGTTGTTTTTACTGGTGGGGCGATCAAAGGAGGTGGGGGTAAGTTGTCTTTAACTTTGATACTAGGTGGTCCACCAGCTTTACCTTTACCCTTGTCCTTGTCCTTCTAATATACCTTTATAGGTTTATGGCTCATTTATTCTTCCTGTTTTTCTTTTTCAACTAGGAATGTATCCCATGCATTTTTTGTTTCTTTAGTCACCTCATTAACTCTTCCAACCATTAATGTAATGTGCCGGTGTGCAATAGAGAATACTGACCGGTTGGCTTCAACAATTAAATCATCAATTTCTTTAGGTGAGTTCACCAGGTACACAGCAAGTAGCTTTTCTATCTTGATTTTCTTGTCAAGTTCTACTACTTCTTGTCTTCTTGCTTTCAATCTTTGAAATAATTCATTTGGTACTTCATCTGCTACTTCCATCAAAAATTTCTTATACATGTCCATGTGCAAAATAACACTATTTTCTACTTGTTCTTTTTCATCTGATGTCAGAGTGTCATACAATTTTTCTATATTCTTTAGTTTTCCTTTGTAATTTCATTCAATAGTATGTTAAGAGGGGCCATGTCCTGATTTGTTCTATTCTTCTTCTTCTTAGGTGTCGGTTTCTTCTTTAGTGTAGTCTTCCTAACCAGAGATCTCACTCCTTGTTGTTTTTGTCTTGTCCTCCTAGGTGAGGGCGTGGTTGTCGGTGAGGGATTTCTTTTCCTTACAACTCTCTTGAAAGTTGCAAGCATGTCATTCTTCAAAGAAGTGCCTACTGGTGATAGGTGAGTTTCAGGTTGTAAAGCTCCTAACTCTTCCTTAGTGATACTAGTTTGTTTCATCAAATCTTTTTTAATGGCCTTTGCATGTCTAGAACCTCTTCTTACAACTACTTCGACCTTCTTCACACTTTTCTTAGATTGAATTTGTTTTTCTATGGTCTCAGAACTACCAAATACTTCTTCCTTTGGTTCATTTGGTGCTTCCAGAAGTGCTTTAGCATAAGTTTCAATGAAAAGATCATCTGTCTCATAACCCATTTCTGCTACCCAAATTGTCCTTGGGATGACTGCTTCCATCAATATCTCATCCTTTTTTATTACAAAGTATATGTTATCCATGTACTTGTCAACAATTTTCTGTGACAATCTAATTCTATTCTTTATGGTGGCCTTAAGTGCTTGAAAGTGTTCATGGATATTGTTTTCCTTATCTTCTCCCATATTGTTGAATAGTTCTGTTAGCTGTTTACCTACCGGTATATCAAATCCAAATTCTTTGTAGCCTATACTGGGAACCTGTTTGGTTATATGTAGCATCAAACATACTAGCAGATTTCCAAACCTAAAAGTTCCTTTCTTATCCTTCTTAATCTTGCCTAGGTTGTCAATTAACTCATCCTTTAACCACTCACATATATCAATCTTTACATTGTATGTGATCATGTCATAAGCAGTTTTAATGTATAAACTTGAAACTGAATTGAGTCTATTTGCATGAGTTGCCTTATACCCTAATATCATGCTCATAAACCTTACATTTAAGTCAGTAACATCATTGACTCTCAAGGACCTTTTGTCAGATGTTGCACCAGTTAGATTAGTTACCAGGTCATTTGAGACCTTTTTAGTTTTGTCTGGCCTTTTACCGATCGAGGGTAACCCTGTCACTACTTTGACAGCTTCCTTGGTAATTTTGTGAATTGCATCTAACCAGAAAAATTCACCATGTACCCTACTTAAGACTATCCTAATCACATCCTTGGGAAATTCAAGAATGCAGAGGATTTAGGTAAATCCTAGGGTTTCAATGATTTTATGTTCTGGTTTTACATTTCTAGATTCATCACATATGATAGATTTATACATTGTTTTTATTTCTTCATTTCCTAATTCCTCTATGTTGCAGTGGATATAAATTATGGGGTCTTCAGCATAGACAACTCCTTTTGGAATTTGAGAAAAAGCACCTACAGTATCATCTTTCTTTGCTACTTCAGGAACTAATTGAAACACGGGCCTAGGGCGTTTTACAACCTTGACTATAGTAGGGTTTTCTATATATTCAAGTGCAGAGGTGGATGCCATGATGATAAATACCTTTTTCTTCCTTTGGATGGGTTGATTGCTTGAAGTGCTTCGCCTCTTTGCTTGAAATCTCTTAGATCTGCAAATATCGCTCTCTTCAAAAGTTTGAAATCTCGATGAAGTGAAATGGAGCCAAAACCACAAATTTATAATGTTTATTTTCCATCTACCACATTTAATGCATGACGGTTAAGTACTCATTTAACATTGTCTACCGGTAATGAAGTAATTTCTAACTTCTCATCTCTAATTGAGGGAATAATAGCATATGTCTCATTTATTGCCAAACCCTCAAAGAAGATTTTCTTCAGTTAAATGAAGAGCTTCCTACCGCTGGAGTACTACTTTGTCCTGCCGATGAACCATTACTCTGTCCTGCTGGTGAAGCATTGATTGGTTCTACCAGTGGAGGAGTATTCCCAACATTTAGATCAGCTTTTCTAATCCATTGCTTTGAGAATTCTTGCTTAACCTCTTCAACTTTTTCTTTCCCTTTCAAGCTAGTAGTTTTTTTCTCTATTGGTGATCCTCTACTTCTATAGAATTTGGCAATATGCCCAATCTTGTTACATGCATAACAAGTCACATTATTTTTTTGAATAGATTTTCCATAACCTATGTCGGTTTGTGTTCTACATTGATTAGATAGGTGTCCAAATATTCCACAAACATAACATCTCACATTCATTCTACAATTTTCAGAGTTGTGCCCAACTTTGTTACATTTTGAAAATTGACTGCTGGGTGTGTTGATATTCTGGTAACTTCTAGATCTGCATTGATTTTCTCTATGCCCATACTTATTACAGTTAAAGCATTTTCCATTGAATTTATAATCATTAGGTTGCCTTACTAATTTGTTGTGATCCTAAGTGTTTGCAGTACCAAAGCTTTCTCCTGCTTCAAAGCCAATTCCACAAGTATCACCATTAGGTTTCTGAATCTTCAATAAGTCACCAAGCTCTTCTAAGCTTTCCTTGAGTTTTTCTTTGTCTTGATTTGCACTATCCAGTTCTCATTGTAAGATTTCTTTCTGTCTCATCAGTTCATTGGAGTCATTTTGAGTATGCATCAAATTTGTCTTCAATAGGTCATTTTCATAGCTAAGTCTTGTGTTCTCATTTGCTACATCACTTAGTCTTTTGGTCAATTCTTCTTCATTCTTTTTCCTATCTTTAGTTTCTTTGCAGAATCTCATCGTCATATCTTGCATCTCATTCTTCATTGTTATGTTCTCCAGTTTTAGCTTGCTTATCTCATCATTAAGTAATTCCTTTTCATCATTCTTATTTTAAAAATTTTCACATAATTCTCTTCTCTTCTTTCTTGCAATGGTAAAATTCTCTTAAAGTGCCTGAATGATATCTAGAGTTGCCTTTAGATCATCTTCAAGTTTGATGTTTTTCAATTTTTCTACATCATAGTCTGAAAGAGCTGCTTCTAGTTGCTTCATTAGATTTTCCATCTTTACCGGTGCAAGATCTTCCTCAAGCTATTAGGATTCTGAAAATAGAGGACCAGGCTCTAATACCAATTGTTAGGATTCCCAAAGATATTGAGAGGGGGCCGTGAATCAGTATTTGACTGGTGATTAGAATTTTTCAATTTAAAACATGTAGAACATATTATAACAGTGTACCGGTATGCAATAAATAATGCAATAAATATAAATGAAAGTAACCACATAAGAAACAAACCATAACACAATATTTTAACAAGGAAACCTAGTGTGGGAAAAACCGTGGTGGGATTTGTGACCCACAATATTTACTTACTAGCCAATAAGGGAATATTACTTACAAGAGGGGCCAGCACATGCAAGAAGGCCAAGTGCCTAGACCTCATTGCTCAAATGGGAAGTCTCACTGACTTACAATGTGGATTATACAAATCCAATAACTTGTACTACTTTACAATAACATCTTCAATGCCAGATTTAGTACCAGTTTCTGCTTTGTTCTTTACATATACCCCTTAAGTTATATTTTGCATAATAGGTCTACCTAATTACTTCTCTCCATTACATTACAAAATGTCTACAATGATCTCTCATATATAAGAGTCATTTTACAACTTGCCAAGTCGGCTTACAAAGTTTTCTACAATAATAAACAAAATATAATATATCAAAAATCCTGTTGGCCTCTATGTCGGTATGCTTCCTTTCTCTGCCAGTGCCGGTGGTTTGAGTGTCGGTGTAAAGTGTGATCTATTGATGTTGGTGTAATGCCTTGCCGATGCCATAGGATTGTAAGGTTGCCATCAATGACAAAACCTTCAATCACCTTCAATGTCTTATTGGATTGTGCATATGCCAACATCTCTATTATTTCAGCATTACCAAAAAAGTTTTCTTCTGGTTCTCTAAGTGCCTCTAATAGGGCTTTAGCATAAGTTTCAATAATGTTTACATCTGCCTCATACCCCATTTACATTACCCATACAGTTCTAGGAAGAAATTCCTCCATCCAGATTTCATCCTTTTTAATTATAAAACATATTTCTTTTCATATTTGTCTACAATACTTTTTGGAAGCCTCTCTCTTGTTTTTATTTTTCCTTTGAAGGTTTTGAAGTACTCTGTTATATTGTTTTCCTTATCTGTGCCCATACTGGTGAAGATTTCTAGTAGTTGTTTGTCTATCGGTATATCATATCCAAAGTCATTCTTCCCAATACTGGGGACTTCTTTTGTGAAGTACAACATGAGACATACAAGAAGATTGCCAAAACAAAAAGTTCCTTTCTTATCACCTTTGATCTTTTTTAGGTTGTCTATCAACTCATCCTTTAACCACTCACATATATCTATTTTTGCATCACTATTGATCATATCATAAGCACTTTTAATGCAAAGACTGGATACTGAGTTAAGTCGGTTTGCATGTGTGATCTTATAGCCTAAAATCATGTTTATAAATATGACATTTACATCCTTGACATCATTTACTCTTGGGGATCTTCTATCATGTGTTTCTCCTGTCAAGATCATCAGAGTGTTATTGGGAACCTTCTTAGTCTTATCTGGCCTTCTACTTGGGGAGGGTAGACCTGTCACTGCCCTAATTGCTTCTTTGGTGATTTTACAAATAAAATCTAGCCAAAAGAATTCTCCATGAACTCTGCTAAGGATAATCCTTACTACCTCCATAGGAAATTCAAGGATGTCCAGAATTTCTACAAAACCTAAAGTTTCAATTATCTTGTGCTCTGGTTTTACATTTCCATTTTTATAACAGATGACAGTTCTAAACATTTTCAATATTTCCTCCAAACCTAATTCCTCAATATGGCAATGAATATAGATTCTAGGGTCTTCTGCATAAGCAACACCTTTTGGAATTTTTTAAAATGCACCAATGGAATCATCCTGCTTGGCTATTTCGGGAATGATTTTAAAAATTGGCCTAGGGCATTTTACAACTTCTACCACAATAGGGTTTGCAACAAGTTCTGGAGCTGAGGAGGAAGTCATTGATAAATACCTTAAACTACTTGAAATAGGTTTGAATGCTTGAAAGAGATTGCTTCACTTCTTCGCCTTGGACACCTTCACTTGGATTTCATGCTCTCTAAACTTTTTAATGCTTGGTGAATTGAAAAAGAGGGAAAATCAATTATATATAATGTATTTTCTTCCAACAACCACATTAAATGCTCGCCAGCTAAGTGAAACTTAACACATCTGTCGGTAGAGAAGAAGTCCATCTTCTCACCATCAACCGAGGGTAAACTTGCATGATTTTCAACTTGTTGCAATACCCCCAAGGGTTACTTTTTCAGTTGGATGAAGAGTCTCTTGCCAGTGGAATAATACTTTGTTCTACTGGTGAAAGAATGGTGTCATCAACATTCTAATCTCTCTTTCTAATCCACTATTTTGAAAATTCTTGCTTTACCTCATCTACCTTCTCCTTTCCTTTCAAACTGGGTTGTTTATTATTTGCCGGTGAAGTCTTGCTTCTAAAAAATTTTGCAATATGTCCAATCTTGTTACAAG
The DNA here is from genome assembly GCF_030272615.1 of Cryptomeria japonica. NCBI lineage: Eukaryota > Viridiplantae > Streptophyta > Pinopsida > Cupressales > Cupressaceae > Cryptomeria > Cryptomeria japonica. The sequence goes on along the minus strand of NC_081407.1, from coordinate 224,611,657 downwards.
CATAACAAGTCACATTGTTCTTCTGAATAGCCTTTCAATATCCTATGTTGGTTTGTGTTCTACATTGATTAGATAAGTGCCTGAATCTTCCACAAACATAACATCTCACATTCATTCTGTAGTTTTCTGAATTATGACCAATTTTGTTGCATTTAGAACATTGACTGGTGGATGCATTAATGTTTTGATTATTTCTAGATCTACATTGATTTTCTCTATGACCAAACTTGTTACAGTTAAAGAATTTCCCATTAAATTTGTAAGCATTAGGTTGTCTTACCGGTTTACTGTGATCATGATTGTTTACAATACCGGAACTTCCACCAACTTCAAATCCAAGTCCATTAGTGTCTCCATTAGGTTTCTAACTTTTCAACATATCATCAAGTTCTTTTGAACTTTTCTTGAATTTATGTTTGTACTGATTTGCAGTAACCAACTCATTTTCCAAAATTCCTTCATGTCTCATAAGTTCAGTTTTATCATGTTGCATGTGAATCAAATTTGTCTTCAACATATCATTTTCATGACTGAGTCCTAGATTTTCATTTCCAGCATCATTGAGTCTCCTAGTCAGGTCATCTTCATTCTTTTTCCTATCTTCAATGTCATTATAAAATCTCATAGTCATGTCTTGCATTTCATTCCTCATAGTATTGTTTTCTTGCCTCAACTTGTTCACAAGATCATTAAGAGTTTCCTTTTCATCATCATCACTTTGTATCTTCTCATGAAGTTTTTTTCTTTTGTTTCTAGCAATAGTGAGATTTTATTGAATTCCTTGAATGAATTCATGTGCAGTCCTCAGATCATCTTCAAGTTTGATTTTCTTCAACTTCTCTGCATCATAGTCTGTAAGAGCTCCTTCTAATTTCTTTCTTAAGTTGTCCATCTGTACCAGTGTCAGAATATTCCTCAAGCTATTAGGCTTTTGAAAATAGAGGACCAGGCTCTAATACCAATTGTTAGGATTAATGATAGTCCCACAGATACTGAGAGGGGGGTGAATCAGTATCTAACCAGTTGATAGAATATTTTTCCTTATTAAGTATTTTGAATTCTAAAACAGTGTACTGGTAAATAATAATTAATGCAGTAAATAGGAACAATAAAGGCAACATAGAAAGCACACCATAAAAAGAAATTTTTAATGAGGAAACCTGGTGTGGGAAAAACCTCAGTGGGATTTGTGACCCACAATATTTACTCTTTGGCCAATGAATAGATATTACTTACAATGTGGTGCTTGCACATGCAGGAAGGCCAACTACCTAGAGCTCATTACTCAATTACAAAATGGAAGTCTGACTAACTTACAAAATGGATTATGAGAATCCAATATAATGTACTGCTACAATATAGCATCTGCTATGCTAGGGTCAGTACCAATTTAAGCTCATACTATAACCATAACCTTATACAAAATTTGCCTTAATATTCGCTCATCACTTCTGCCATATCCATACTCTATATCCTCTATCCATATCAAAATGATTTATAAGATCTCATACATATATGAGTCTTATTACAATATACCATGTCGACTTTACAAAAGATATTTACAATTAAATACAATAAACAAAAGTTGTTCCTATCGCCTGGGGTGTTGGTATACATTGTTGTCGCTACCAGTGCCTGTCGGTGATTTACCAGATGAATGTTGGGTGGCTGCCTCTAGGTTGTCGGTAGGTTTCCATCAATGAAAACACCATCATTTCTTAGTAGAGTGTAGAATGCCAACAATGTTTATCATTAACCTTTCTCCTTATTTTTCCCTTTGCTTATCAAGACATTGCACCGCCAAAATTGGAGGATATTTATGGTCAGATTGGTCACACATACTTTTTAGGACTAGATATGGTACTAAGGTAACTATCAGATCGCAGTACCTTGCCAAAGATCTTATTGAACCATATATGCCATCTGTAGTAAATATTAACGTAGTTATCCCTCAAGACGATGAGCTTGGTATAGCTCAAAAGTTGTAGCTAGAGAGTGTTCCCGAATTACATTTGAATGAATGGGTAGTAGAAAATGTGGTTGATAACCCAGACAAGTACACCCAAAATACAAGTCTGGGTAATTATGTTTTGCATGAGCCAAAATCAAATATGCCTAACATTGTGAAGAAGAGAGAAAGTGTATCAGAAAAGTAAGATGAATTATGGCACATGTACTTTGATGGTTCTCAGAGTAAGCATGGAACCAGTGGAGGTGCAATGCTTGTATCTCCATAGGGTGAGAAATATTTTTCATCTTTACAACTTTCTTTCTCTTGTACTAATAATATTGCTGAATATGAAGGCTTGATTCAAGGGCTGGAATGGGAAAGGAAGAAGAAGATCAGTTGTTTAGAGGTACATGGTTACAGTGAGCTCATTCTTAATCAAGTAAGAAATGCTAATGCTACAAAAAATGATAGTCTTAAGTCTTATAAAAAATGAGTCTGGGATGCTATAGAATAATTTGACGCATTTAACATAGTATCCATTCCTAGAAATGAAAATAAGAATGCTAATAGATTAGCTACAATTGGTGCTCAGTTTGATATTCCTGATATTGTTAGCAAAGAGAAGATTTCACAATATGTTAAGATAGTGGTCAGACCTTCTATTCTTGATAATAATGTCAACTGGCAAGTGTTTGATAATGATGATCAAATCCTTATTTTTATGCTTCAAGAAGATCAGTTCTCTACCACAAACGAAGAAAAGATGAAGCATATTTATGATGGATATATTATTCAGCTAAAAAGCAACAAATTGGCCAAAGGTCTTGTGACTTTAGAGTCTATTTTTAGCACTGATGATCATCTTAAAAAGAGTAAAGTTGGAATGAAGATTAAACAAGAACATTATGAAGAGCTGGAAATATTTAAGGGTAAGTTGTGTTCCCCTGAAGAGAAGCAAGTTTTTATTGTTTTGTGCCAGGAATTTCATGATGTGTTTCCTTAGGAGTATTTAGATTTAAAGGGTTTTGACCCTCATATAGCCCAGCATACAATAGAGTTAGAACCAGGGGTAAAACTTATCAGACACAAACAAAGGCCTTTAAACCCAAAACTTGAGCCTTAATGATTAAAGAGTTAACCAAATTGATTGAGGGAAGCATCATTTACCCTATCAAGCATGCATATTGGGTCTCCAACCTCATCCCCGTGAGGAAGAAAAATGGAGAGATAAGGTTGTGTGTTGATTTTAGAGACATGAACAGAGAATCCCTGAAAGATCATTACCCACTACCTTCTATGGAGAAAATGTTGCAAGTGGTTGTGATGTTCGAAATATTTTCTCTCCTTGATGGTTACTCTGGGTATAATCAGGTTCAAGTTAAGGATGAAGACCGTCACAAAACTACTTTTATAATAAAATGGGGTACTATGGCTTACAAGAGAATGCCTTTTGGTCTTTTAATGTTGGATCAACCTTTCAAAAGGCAATGGATATGGCCTTTAAAGGTCTGATGTATAAGTTGTTACTAGTCTATCTAGATGACATAACTATGAACTAAAAAAATTCTGATGAACATTTGTCTCATTTGAAGTGGGTCTTTGAGAGGTGCAGGGAGTATGGTATTTCCCTCAATCTAAAGAAATGTATTTTTTGTTGTGCAAGAGGGTAAGTTATTGGGGCACATTATGTCCAAGAAGGTTATTTGAATCGAACTTGAAAGAGTAAAAGCTATTTTAGATCCGCCTTTACCCAATCACAAGAAGAGACTGCAAAGTTTTAGAGGCTGAATTAATTTCATTAGAAGTTTTATACCAGATATTGTTAATTTATTAAAACCTCTAGCTGCAATGTTAAAGAAAAATGTAGCTTTCAGCTGGACTAGAGAATCAAATGATGGTTTTTGGGCCATCAAAGAAGCATTGTCCATGTCACCCACCTTGATAAATCCCTATTTCTAAAAGGACTTCATCCTTTATGCTTATGGAAGTATGGACACTATTTCTGCTATGTTGGTGCAACAGAATGCTGAAGGTTTTGAGAAGCCTATTTTTTTCTTTAGCCAGGGTTTAGAGGAGTATGAACAGAGGTATAACTTTGTTGAAAAGAATGTTCTTTCAGTCATTAGAAGTTTAAATAAGTTCAAATATATGATATCTAACAATAAGATCAACTTAATCATTTATAATCCAAGTGTAAAGTTGTTATTCTTAACCAGAGATTTGAATGAAAAAGGAGCAGGGTGGGTTATTAAAGTCATGGAATATGATGTAGATATCAAGATAACAAAATTGGTTAGAGGAAAGGGATTATGTGAGCAGCTTGCTACAGCAATTCAGAATGACTCAGAGCATGAAGACAAGAAGGTCTTGCTTCTAAATGATGCACCTCAAAATGTCAAGTCAAGTTGGGTAGAAGACATGACTCATTTTCTAAAAATGGTTGAGTGCCCACTAGGGCTGGACAGAGCAAAAAGAAGGTACTTTAGGTTGCAGTTCATTCCCTATATCCTTATTAATAATGTTTTATTTAAAAAGGATTTAAATGGTGTTCTACTGAGATGTATTGATAATGAACAAATTGATAAATTGTTGCATGAGTTCCATCATGGAACTTCATGGGGTCCTTTTGCCCCTAAAACAACTGCTTGGAAAATAATGAGGGTTGGCTATTACTGGCCAATTTTATTAAAGGATGCCCATGATTGGGAAAGAAAATGCACAAAGCGTGTCATGTTCGTGGGTAAAGAAAGGCTTCCAGCTTTTCCATTGTAGCCTATTTACGTAGATCAACCTTTTATGAAATGGGGAATTGATTTTATTGGCCCCATAAATCCACCTTCAAGTCTTGGGTATAGGCGGGTTATTATTGCTACTGTGGCTCTGAAAGAATCCAATGAATCAACTGTTTTGAATTTATATGATGGTTTAGTAGCCAGATTTGGGGTTCCTAAATCTATCATATCTTATAATGCTTTGGATTTTGTTAGTTTGAGGGTGAGTGACTGGGCAGTTAAAAATGGCATCTATTTGAACACATCCTCCAATTATTACCCATAGGGTAATGGTTTAGCAGAATCAACTAATAAGAACTTAGTAAGAATTATCAAGAGGACTCTGTAGGATAATAAGAGGGATTGGTACAATAAGTTGAAATCTACCTTGTGGGAAGATAGAATCACTCCTAAAAGATCCATTGGTAGCTCACCATACAAAATGGTATATGGTAAAGAGGCAAGGCTGCCCATTTCTACTAAGCTTCCTGCACTTGGTCTTGTGAATTCTCTTGCCATCTTTGAATAAAATGATCCTATGGAGGTGAGGTATTTTGAATTATTAGAGTTGGAGGAATCTATAGATAAAGACATGAAGACAATAGAGTATCAACAACTTGTTACCTCGTCATTTGTCCCTCATAACAAGAGTGAGTCACCTTGCAAAATTTTTAGTTAAGTCCGTATCTTGTTAAAAATTCTTTGGTTCAATCCTTAATCCTCCTGTAAATCATTTCTAAGTCCTTAATATTACGCTTCAATAATCTGTTTGAACCTCATGAACCTCCTTGAACCATCTTGAAAAGAGTTCATAGTGTCCATTTAGGTACCGCAGGTTCTAAGCTGTGGCTAAGATATTTTCAGGCTAACGTTCACTCAAGTATTTTGTAGCAGCTCTATTTCATGATTGTGGATGAAGCTTCATATCCTCTTTCTCTAGACTATGAACCATTGGAACCTAGTTCAAACAGTTCAGTGATGTTCAAAATGTTCGATGAAGTTCAAAGACCAGCAACATCAACAAAGCTAATCTTTTCCAAAGGAAATCTCCTTGGCGTAGCATATGCTTTGAACTACCCGAACCGTTATGAAGTGAGTTCAAAAGGTTCATGGATGTTCAAATCAGGTGGGTCCATTAGAAAAGACTAAACGACATGATGGTGCATTTATTGCTAAGTGTGATGAAGATCTGACCATATCTCAGGTGACATCAACTTGCTAACTTTTTAAGGTAGGTAATCATTTTTGTGAGTTGGTAGTTACACCGTCGAGTGCTATCACACATTCAATACATGCATGATGTCAAATCCCAATGCTTCATCTCGTTTGAGTTGACGGCCGAAATTAATGCACTAAATGAGCTTTGGTGCTTCATTTGTTATAAGGTATGAAGTGATTTATTTTTGAAACTTGTTCTTGATTGATGCGGATTGTCTGGTCAAAGGTTTTTCTGCTAGTAATCATCTGATTGGTTTCATCCATGAAGGTGACTTTTGATTCCTGTCTTCTTCAGTGATTTTTAGTTTTTTTTCCCTCTAGTAATAAAATTGCTTAGAGAGAGAAGGGTTGTTGGTTATAAATTATGAAGTCCACTTTGCATCTTTTTAGAAATATTTTCACTCTTGCCTACTTAGAACCTATTGTCAGTGACACAGACCTTAAAGGGGATAATTTGGAAGCCTTGAAGAAAAGAATGTATAAAGGTATTGAAGGTTATTTTGGTCTAGAAATTCTAAGTAGTTGCCTAATAGAGGCAATAGCTTTCCCACCTACTATTCCTTGTCCAGAATTAGTTAGGGAGTGCATTGCATGTTATGACCCTATTTCTGAAACTATCAAGAGGGACAATGGTGAAACCCTCCTTGCGATTAATAATGAAGTCATTTCTTCTATTTTTAAATTGCAAGACTACAAGTTCTCAAATTTTTCTCCCGCCCAATCAATCACTGAGTTCAATGCAGACAAGAGTGGACATCAAAATAATATAGCAAAGCATTGGTTGAGTGTTCCTTAGAGAGGTGGCTCTAGGCTCCCTAAGTATCCCAACAAAAATCAAATGCTTCCCCATATTCATGATGTTATATTGTTGTTACACTAAGTTAGAGGTTTAGCTGAAGCCTACGACTTTGATGACTAGATTTACTATTATCTACAACTGGTGTTAGATGGAAAGAAGTTCCTTGACTGGATAGAGCTTTTTGTTGACTCTATGAGAGAACAGCTGAGCATGGAAAAGAAGTTCAAACAAAACTTCTTCATGTCTTCTTATTTGATATATTGTTTGGCATGTGTCAAATAAATAATGAGTATTCCTAGACAACTTGTTGAAGGGGATGTTTCTATATATGACTTTTACCCCATGTTGCTAACAGATAATGCATTGAAAGACTTTAGGAAAGTGCATAATTATTTCTTGGGGGACTTGTATTATGAATTGAAGAACATGAAGTAAAAATAATGTCTAAAGACACCCAGGCCTTGGTGAAAAGATATGGTAGCTTCTTTATTCAATTTCCTCATTTCTGTTATATAAAGGTAGGTGGTTTCAAAGATGAACCATTCAGACTTCCTCATTTTTGTTCAGATTGCTTTGTCCTTGATGAGATTTGTAGATAGTTGTCTGCTATAATTAAGAAATCTCAACCCAAAGATAAATGGGAAAATCATTTCCCTGTTCAATTGGGCACTTTATCTTGTAGTTCAATGTCAGATGCATTGAGCATAGGAGTTGACTTGAATAATTTCAATTTTAAACTTTATCAAGAAAGGAATGGCTTTGATAATAAAGGTTTCTCATGGAGTCTCGGTTTGATGCCACCCCTTCCTATCCCACACTTAGAAGACTTTTGGGAAGATTGTTGTGATTAACTTGAAGTGTTCATGAGAGAAAATATGAGAATGGTTCTAGAATAGGTAGTTTCACTGCAGGTGAAACTCGATATAAGCAGGATTGAAGAAGATTATCTAGAGCTATTTGAACTGGGGTATCTAGATCAAACTAAGCTGGAAACATCCTGTATTAATTGGGATGTGGAAGAAGAAGATGATATACAGCTCAGAATGAAAAAGTCTTGGAGAGAACTGAAGATTGGGTTAATAAGAAAAGAGCAATGAAATTAGGCATCAAGATTGGTCTTACAAGAGATAATGTGGTTTCTCTACGTTCTCCAAAATGCTTTTCTAACCCCACTTCTATGCTCATTCATGTAGGTAAAAATAAGAAGTCATCTCACACCAAGCACGAGCCTAATCCTACTTTGAACTTTCCTGCTCCTTGATATACAAGGTCACAGAGTGTTGTACATAAGAAAATGGACTAGGTCAGAGACACAGAGGTGAAAGACGAGACCCTCGATCCTCAGATTTTTGAGGTTGAGGACCTTGATAGTGACATTGTCAACACCACAGATTCCCATGCAATCATCGTAGCCATGACACCCCCACCTAAAGTAATTAGAAGAACAGCTAGTTCAAGCACAACTCCCAAATGGTTAACTACTTTAGTAAACAAGAAACCAATCCTAGTGTCCATCCCAATTCAAGACATGGTGGTCACATACATGGAAAAAGGCCCTAAATAGAAGAAGTTCAAAACAACCACCAAGTTGGACGCTGATGAAAAGACTGGGAGATGGGTTGCTGAAATCACTTCCTATAAACCCAAGGAGGAAAGTAAAGAAAAAAATGTAGAAGATTTTGAGGTCACCAAAGTAGATCTCGGAAACATGAGCAAGGACTCTGATAATCACCTTTTCAATGTGATGGCTAAGAAAATGATCACCAAGTCAAAGAAAGATGGACAAGAGAAAAGGGAACTGAAATGATATATCAAGGATTTAGCCCAATTCATTGATAGCCTAGGATGTTTTGGAGCACTTCCTATATCACAAGCTTCAGAAAACTTCGATCCCACTTCACCGGAGAACAAGAAACTGATGAATCAAGTTTCGCGAGCCAAGAGCATCGGAGGGGCTATAGAAAACTGGATTGAAGGGGTGATCAAGGATGGCGAAAAATATATTACAAATTCTAGGAAGCTATGTGAAGAAATTCAAAACCTCACTACGAAGATCCAAAATTAGATTGTGTCATGGGAAAAGGAGGAGCACAAGTGGGAGAATGTATTACCCATGTTCACCAAGATAAAAAAATATGGAGCCACAAAGTTTTTAGCAGAAAATTCAATAAAGTTGGTAACGGATTAGTGCCAGCTCTTTGTGTTGAAGAAAAATATAGTGTGGCGGGTAATTACATTCAAGACTATAATCTCTAATGCCAAAGCCTCCATTTACAAGCTCAAAGAACTTCAATATAATTTGGTCAATGATAATAACGTGGTTAACCTAGATCATGATTGGCAACTAGGACTTTTGGGGTTGAATACACAGGATGCCGTAAAGGCATTTAAGATGCAGATGGAGAAAGTTAGGGCCAAAGGAAACTTTACTTCTAAAGATATAACACAGATTTCCCGAATTGAATCCATGATGTTCATTGGCAATGATCAGTTACCTAAACATGCCAAGAAAATGGTAAAACACAGGTGGGAAAAGGAAGCTACAAAGGTGAAAATTAATACCATGAAGAATCCGAGTCAGTCTATGATTCAGGAGCTTACAATCGCCCATGATGCCTGGAAAAGTGGAGGAGGAGATGACACTGGGGATAAAGCATAATTTGATGCTTATACTTTGTTTTTATTTTTAAATGCTTTTCAAACCTTGCAATGACTTTGGGACATCTATCCCCTAAATACTCTGTTAGTTTTATAACTACTTCAGAGGAGGTTGGGTTTTCAGGGAGACCTCCTCTATTTTGCAAAAGACTACTATAAGTTCGATAAGAAAGATTTAGAACGAGTTAGAACAGTAGACTTATATTTTTAGAAAATTTTGGTTTGCCTAAAGGAAGTGATCAGTTTTTCTAGAATCAGAAATTGGAAGGAACTTATCTTTATGTCTTTGTTGCATGGAATATACATAAAAAGATCATATGATTTTTGAGGTTTTGGAATCTTTGAGTTCGAATCCATGGAGTAATGTTTTCTTTGCAAAATATTGATCCAGTCAAATTGTTTGTGATTATCTTTCTAATGTTGAATGCTATTATCAATTTGGATCTTCTTTCAATGTTGTTTAGAAAAATATTTGCTTGAAAAGAGACTTTGTTTCTCTTGTTTATTTTTATGAAGTACTGAAATTGGTGTTATTGAACTTTGCTTTGATTACTCCTGATTTTCATGGTGAAGAATCTTGAAGAAAGTTCTTTCTGAAATATCTGAAAATTTGCATATTATCGGTCTCTCATCTAAGAATGAAGTAGGAAACCTAATGTGCTTTCAAGTTAAAAGTATATCAATTTTATTTAGTTAGATTATTCCTTGAATAACTAATGGAGGGAGTTGTACCTATCTAAAATTCAGAGGGAAGTGATGTATGTCACACTTACCCAACTGTTTAGTTAAACTTTTGTTTTTCAAAGAGGGTAATAGTGTTTCATGTCAATTCAATTTAAAGAAAAACAAGATCTGTTCACTAACACAACTCCAAATTAAAAGGGTCTTTGATAAGAAAAAAACTCTTAAAATCTTTAGAGAGGGTGATATTGTGTTAAAATGGGATGAGTTGAAGAGTAGTCCAGGGAAGCACACCAAGTTTAACAATTTATGGATTGGGCCCTTCATTATTTTTTAGTGCGATGACAACAATGCATTTCAACTCTCAACCATGGAAGGAGAGTTTCTACCTATCCCTGTGAATGGGATATAACTCAAACATTGCTTTGAGGTACGACAATTTTCTGTGTATATTAGTATAGCTTTCCAACTTTCAATAAAGTGTTGCTGCACTCTAGGTTAGATGTTTTATTTTCCCTAAGTATTATCTCAGCACAGTTTGAGTAGTTTGTTTGTTTTGTTCTGTTAGGTCTCTAAGGTTTTTCCTATATGGTAAAAGTAGGGGGTTTTGTTTAAATTTGTGCTACTGTTTGTATTCGCTAACTGGTTGAGTATGCATATATGTCACAAACGTTACACCTATAACCAATCAATCAGTGAGTATGACAGTAGTTCATTAAATAATTATCTTGAGTAAAAATAGTGCATGAGATAGCTCTCATTAACCTATCAAGTGCATTTCCACAACCCATGATAGTAAAGTCTCATGCTTCACTATCACAAATCCTAAACCTATACTTTAACAAGCTAGAAAGGGTTATTATCTACATTATTTTGTGTTTCAATAGCATTTTCTAAGTGACTCTATGCCCAAGACTTGTCTAGGCTACCGATTTTGATGTTTAGCAAGCAACCATTAAGTAGAAATTGCCAAAAATGTTACCAGATTTTCACTTTCAAGCTCAATCAGGTAGAGCCATCATGTTGTCAGGCAAAAAGGTGCATTTATTAAAACCCTTACATTGTATCCACCATTATAAAATATAATTACCCTTAAATATTAATATTACAGAGTTCAAGAAAATTAATTCATTTTTATGAAAATGAACATAACATACAAATATTTGTGTAATCTTTTCTGAAAAATAATGTAATTTTGATTCATTCAATACAAAAAATGTACATGTAGTCTCACACAAGTCATGAGACTGGCCTTTACTTCTTTGAAACAAGAGGAGAAGAAAAAATATATGAAATAAGTAAAATAAAGGCATAAGCATGTAAAGAGGGTAACCAGTCATTTTCTAGATGATTGGTTAGGCGTCTTCAATGGTGGTTTGAAGCTGATTGTCTATGCACGTCTTGAGCCCTTCCAAATGCTCGGATTCCTTCATTATTCATAACAACAATGTTAGATCTTGAATAATATAAGCAATGACTATTTATACACTACATGAGAATGTTCTTATACATATATCAGTTGATCTCAATGTGCACCAAAAAAGTAAAGAGATGTATTAGCAAATATAAAAAAAAACTTTTGCTAACTAGTTTGTTCCATGTGTAGTAAAAAATCTAATCATTTTCAGTATCAACATGTGGGGTAAAATATTGCTCGCGGAAGGGTTGAGCCCAACATGCAAATGAAAGGTACAATAACTACATTTTCCCCTATGACTATTTAAGTCCAGAGTCCTACGAAATGAATAATTAGGTTTGAAAGAGAAAGGATATCTGGTATTGGATTTTTGTATTCACCATCAAAGGATTCATTTGGCAGAAACTCTGGACTTAAATGGTCTCAGATTATTAATTCCTTTCATGGAGTAACTAGTGAGTAGTATACACAATGATAAGTTCAGGCATTACAACAATGAGCAGATCAAAGCTAAGAAAAGGTTTTTTTAGGTTTAGATTGAGAGGACTTTGCTATAGAATTCACGACCAAAATTGGAATCAAGGCATAAGGGATTGTTTAAATATGCAAGGAAAATAGAGAGATTGGATTCAAGGATAGTCATTACCCTGAGAATGTTAGAGCCTTAGCAGTAGAGAAATTTTTGTAAAAATAACTAAATAATCAAAGCACAAGTAATTATATCCCTCAAGTTTAGAGCGGCAGCCATGGAGCCCAAAGTTCTCACAGAATATAAATTTTTGCACATTCATATATAGATAGAAGCTTTTTATGTCACTGCCACTATCATTTTGTGTATCTAAAATAGTCACAGACTAAGTGCCAATAGTAACAAAATAATGGGCATGGAAAGAAATGTAATGCAAGTAACCAACAATATTTTCATTAGAGAAACTACAATAATATAAATGACTAGGAAATGATGAGGTTTTCAAGAGCATTCAAAATTAGTGCCCTAGTTATCAAGAGTTCCTTATAATTAAGTCATATTCTTAATGAAAGATTGTGAAGCCTTGTTTCAGACTTCTAACAGTCCAAAATGTATCATTAAGGAGCCCTATAGCCATATATAGTAGTCTTTATAATGTTAGAGTAGTGCAATTGCAGTTTTATGACAGTTACAAGAACATGAGTGAAAAGTGCAATTAAGACATATGGGGAAGCTATAATACCCTTTGTGCTAAAACCCTAGTGCATCTCATTAGAAAATATGTGACATATAAAATACTTATTGAAGGAGGGTAGAGTTTGCAATCCTAAATTACACCAAAAAAATGAAAGGATACAGCAGTGTTGTCCACAAGATTATGAAAAAAAATCAAATCACAGTGTTGAAGACCCTATAAAAGACATTTTCAGTCAAATATGGCTATATATGCGAAGTAGTGAGGGTGAATCTTCAGAACCCCAAGATTTTAAGGATGGCGGCCATATCTAGAGTGTGTCGGCTAGGGTTTTCAAAACCCTATGTCGGCCAAAAGCAGAGAAAAAAATCATGAATCAATTCAAGAATATAAGCATGAAGACACTCTGTATAACCTCCAAAACCCTTATTTTTTTCACATTATGTACTCAGAAAAATTAATTTGCAAAGAATAGAAGCGAGCACAAGTTCATTTACAGTTACATGTGAAGTAATAAAATAGGGTTTCATCAATTAGGGGCTAAGGAAGTCGAATCTAGTCTTTTAGAAACCCTGCAATAACTTAAATTATTTTTTCCATGAAAGGCAATTAAACAGAAGAAAAATAGGATATAATTACTAGAAAAATCATAATGTTGAAACTCATCAATAGCTATAGGAGAAAGAAAAGAGAGCGTGGTTCTTTACAAAATATTCCTCAAAGCTGTTTCAAATCAGCTTATCGGCCTCAAAAAATAAAAGTGCAAAATCTAAGAAAAGATAGAGATACACAAAAAATTTAAATTCCGAGTTCCAAAACCCAGTAAAAATACCATAAATTATGTAAAGAATAGAGATTCATGGCTTATTATAAGTAGATCAAGCTTAAATGTAGTGGTATGATGGTGAAAGCAGAATACATGAAAGCCTCTATCAAAGGAAGATTCAAAACCACTCATGATGGTGGTTGTGAGTAGTATGGCGGTAGGGTTTCACATTCTCATCAGTCTGTAGCTTCCTCGAGAAGTTTGATTGCAAATGAGATGTTTCATCTCTTTGCATTTAGGTTTTATGTTAGGGTTGTTTATTCCCTAAGGAAAATGTTGACCATTTATTTTTGGTGGCATTTTATTTTTTATGCAAAGTGCAAATTAGGTGTTCCATGACCTTGTCTCTCCACATGTAAAGCCTAGGCATTTTATGTGCCTTAGTGTTTTATAAAGACAAAGTTGTAAACCACTTTGCATATAACATGCCCTGTGGTTTTTTTACCATTATCATTATTTGCCTTGTCATTCGAATAAGAATGGTTTCCTTTATTTTTGCATGAGCTTTCATTGTACAACAAATGAGTTGAGAGGTCTCACTATAAACCTTCAACTCATTTTGTTAATCTTTAATTAAAATGAGGGCATATAGGATGGTTATGAGTAAGTTACCAACAAAAGGAGAAAATATAGTGTCTAGTCATCACATTGTGGAGAGAATATAGGTTTCTTTGACTTTTTGAGCATGTTTAGAGGAATTTATGGTTTAATTAAGTCATGTTGGATTTTTTCACCCTTTTGGAGCACTTTTAGATAAGATCTAGAGACTAGATTCTAGGGATATTCGTTGAATCTGACCTCAATCAGTTAATGGTTCCTATATTCTTGGTTTTTTTTTTGAAGGAAAGGAGGGTTGGCCTATTTATTCATGTTTGTAGTTAATTTTGAAGGAGTTCTAGATTATGTAGATTTGGACCTTAGTGACTTTTTATAGTCCTTTGTCTAGTTTTTGCCATATTTTTTAATTCATATGATTTGATATATATATGTTACCTTGGAGATAGATAGCTGAGTATCTTTACCTTCTTATCATTTGCAGAATTGTGTATTTCATGTGATTAATCAAGTTATTACTGAAGTTTGAATGTGTTCCTTATAATTTTGTATCACTTTCTTCATGCCTTTTCTATGAAAGTGTTATGTGCAAGTTACGTTTTGTGTTTGAATAAGTGATGTGAGCTCAATTTTGTGATGTTTTCTTTCCTTAGTTGAGCACATTTCATTTAGACCTTCTTGTGAAATACTTATGCATGTGCATGTTTAGAATGAGTCGTGTAAGTTCAGTTATGTCATCTGTAATGCCCCACCAGGAAACCCCTAAGGGTTTAAATTAAAAACACTCAAATAGAGTGTAAATTTTTTTTTATAATAATTATTTAGAGCGTTAATGAAAAGTTACATTATTAAGATAAATTGAAGTTAAATCAATTCATTATTAGGAACGACATTAAAATACATTGGAGTTATCTGTCAACTTAGCTATCATAGCGGAAGGCTCAACAATCCTAAGAGGTTTCCCAACGCGATTACCTAACCTTACACCTAACTCAACTTGCGTCATTAGATCCATTCAATTGGATATCTTACTTACGAGATAATGCATAGATCTAGATTACATATGTGTTCATAGATATGACATCTTAAAATTTTTGGAGGCGTACATTTACTTTGGTGGTTAGGAGGCCATTGAGGAGTCATTTACTCAATGCACTTAATTTCATAATTACGTTAAGAGGGCCCCCAAAAGGGTTCATGTGTTTAATGTGATGAAGTCCACTCCCTGGTTTTGTGGTATCCATTCACAATTGATTTCATCCTTTAATGTTTTAGAAATATGCCTAATGAGATTCATTCGTTCGGGTTAAACTACGTTCAATATAACGAGGATTCCTTCATTTGATCTTAAAATATTCACCCACATTTGATACCTCCTTTAAAATATTAAACAGTGTAGTTAATAAGATAAATTTGTTTCTTTCGAATTAAACTTCCATGAGTAGAGTGAGGGCTCTTCATTTGTTATCATGCGTAGCCTACTAATGAGTTGAAGTTCTATTATGAAAGGTAAAATATGAGTAGCCATAGGATACATTTGATGTTTTAAAAATAATACTACTAGATGGCTAGAATCATTACATGAAAAATGTATTTGAGCCACAAGAGTTCATCCTTTAACTTTATGATATAGTTAGGAAGATAATATTTAACATTTCAAGATTGAAGTAATTAGATCATAATGACGTTCTTCTATTCGGATTAAAATACAATTATCTTTTTGCATATCTCTTGTTTTGTTCTCTTCTTGTTAAATGATCTTAAAATGAGAGAGATACTTTTACTAGGATTTAATGTTTAAACAACAAATCAATTAATTTTCCAATTTAGTTTAATTTTAGCAATCATGAGGGGTTCCTTTTATAAGGGATTAAAAATATGGATATCTAATTGAGTCCACACGAATATCAAATTAATCTGATGAGGGTTAATGGTTATGATTAAAGAGTGAAATAACTTAACAAATCATCCAATGCAATGAAGCAAAATTAACATGGCGTGAATTTCATTCACTAAGGCAAAAGGATAGATGTTGATATGATGTTCAACCTTTAGATTTCAATCTAGGAATGGTGACATAAATTTTAACTTTGTTTCCTTTTTACATCCATTCCATTTATATACTTAATAACAAGTTAATCCAATAAAGAAAACTAGCAAGGTTCCTTCCATTATTACTACGTTCACTTAACCTTATCAAAATACTCCTTTCCACAACTCTAATTACAATATTTTAAATGCTTGCCATAACCATGATTCACCAAGTTTTATGAACTTAAATAACTACATTTATCCATCTGAAAAATGTTATACATTTAAATTTGAATTCATTTAATTTACACTTTACACTAAGCAAGAATACAACCATCAAGATAATTTAAAACATAAACAAAGTACGCTATAAACATCGCATGACACAGAATATGATCTCGGAGTTCACCCCGGATGGGCTACATCTCCGGGTCTGCTCAACTGCAAGACCCTTTTGGTATTTAATATAGTTAAGGTTACATAATTACATGTCTTTACAATCTTGCCACTTAGGCGATTACAATCAATATACAACAGACACTTCGGACATTAATTACATAATGATCCCTTTTGTAACGGATCCTACTAAGTACATCAAGTAAAAAGGGCAAGGATTCCTTAACAGGTGGTACCTTAAATGGGGTCTAGACCGACGTTGGATAGACCAAGGAAAGCAGATGACGGGGTCCCAACAAATTTCCAAATTAATAGATCATGCACAAACGTTAACGAGTAAATACAACATTTTCTCAAATTGACATAAACGTCTATTCAAATTAGTTAACACTAGATCCCCACTAATGATAAGATGGTTTTACAAAGGTACTCTAGCCCCTTTAAACTGCACAAGGATACATAAGACAAATTAAGGACTAACACCACCCTTTCGGTTTACTCATTAACACCTAACCGCGAGTGCTAACATTTCCCACTTAAAAGAATTAAAGCCTACATGCACTCTTCAACATTGCCAAGATAATGAAACTCATTTCCATATTATATTTCAACAAGACCAAATCAATATAGGTCATATCATTATATATATTTATACAGATTAGATGGTTACCTGTACTAACACATATTTTAAACATATCTATTATGAACATTTATCACTTATTACAATTTTCATCTCAACACAAATTTTAATATAAAATATTGCCTAAAATACACTTATATGAATAATCGCTTTTTTATGATAGTGTAAAATAACACAACAATACTTGAACTAAATCTATTTTAATAAGCATCTCCTTTTTTTCTATAATACCATGAAAACCCCCCCCCAATGCAAGTTTAAACCATAATAATAAACCTAAATTTAAAAAGAAGCATTTTTTTTTGAAACAAAAAAAAAACTAAAATAAAATAATGGGCGGCCAAACCCTAGGCGGCCAAACCCTAGGGCGGCCGGGCCCGAGCCGAAGAGGCTGCGGCCTCCACGGAGGACGCAGGCCCCTCGGCCTCCACTTACAGTGGAGTCGGGGGTTCTGCGCCTTCCGTGGGGGTCGCAGGCCCTTCGGCTCCCCACACAGTGGTGCCGGGAGGGACTGCGGCCTCCATGGGAGACGCAGTCCTCTCGGCCCCCACTGTGTGTGGGCGCCGAAAGGCATTGAGCGGCGCGCGGGGAGGGGCGGGTTGACCTTCGGCTCCCCCCCCGAAACCCCAAATAAATTTTGTTATTAATTTTTTTTTTTGTTTAATTTTTTTTTGTGTTTTCTCATTCGAATTCACAGTTCGAATTAACCCCTTTTTTTTTTGCATAAAATCTTAACCAGAATGAAATCCTCCATTATTGCCCCATTCATTTTTTTAAAAAATTTTACAGGTCTTTTCATTTCCAGATTCACCCAAAACTCCATAATAGAACAAACATCTCCACATCGGGTTTTTAAGCCACCAAATCTATTAAGAACAAGAGTTTTATTCAAGAACAATCCAAGTTTGGAAGTAAACTGAAACTAAACTTCAAACATTCATGGGTAAAACTAAATTTTTTTTTTTGTAATCAACAAATAAATAAGGTAGTGGATTCGAATCCTACCTCAAAATGCAATTTCCAGGCATGAATCTTGATGAAATGCTTCCCATTCTGCTGCTCCCATCCAAATCTTCCATTTTTCTTCAAAAAAAACTCCCCAAAACCAAGAACCCCCAAAATGTCTCCCAAAACTAGGTTAAAAGAAAAAGCCCTAATTTTGCCCTAATTTCAATTTTGAATTTAGGGTTTTATTTCTAAAATACAATAAATGAAAATCCAAATGGGAATCATTCATTCCCTCCTTGTTCATTTTTCTTTTAAAATTTAAAAGCTTCTATTTCATATTCAACTTTAATTTAATTTACTGAAAATCAAACTTTTATATTTTATCAACTATACAAGTAAGAAGAAATAATTTCTTTTAAATAATAATAATTTTCCCTTTTCCCTCCAAATGCGAAAATGCGTAATTTATTGCTATCTCCCCAAATGTCTTTAAATTTTTCCTTTCCAAAAACGCATAATCTCATTAAATTCATTATTTTAAAATTAGCTATTAAATTAACTCGCTACAACATAATAAAGCGATATTTTTAAATAAATGACTAATCTAATGCAAGAGTTTAATTTATTCTAATTTCTCGACTACAAATGCATAAAAGTTACAAATGCGTAAATGAGCACACTAACCTCAGTTAAATACCTTAAACTTGCTACAATAATAATTTAAAGCAAATCTCTTTAATTACTGATTAATCGTATAAATAAGCTACCTATTTAAATTTCTATATCTCTAATGTGTACGTTTAACCATAATTTTAAATTTAATACTTAGGATAACAAACCTCACTTACCTCGTGCAAGGCATGCAAATCGAGGTAGTCCTCCAAATCTCTCGACATGCATCCCAATGAAAGGCAAGCTCCACGAATCCACGCATGATGCTCACCTAACTATGGCTAAGGCAAGACGAGCGTTATATGACCACTAATTCCGAATTCAAAAGATGAAAGAGCATACTCAACCTTGCAAGTTCCAAAGGAGGTGAACCTTGCCCTAAGCGGTGTTGTACCTGCAATCTCCTGCACCCATGAATTCATACAAGCATGCATATACATATACATATTCAATGAAGACGTTAGCTCAAGATTTATCTCAAGGGTTAGGAAACAATTACATTTACATGAAAATCGATGCAAAAGCACAATAATAAGTATGCACAGTTTATTTATATTATCTAAACTACACATTGCATATTGGTTGATCTACCATTCAAGAATGCCACATAGGAAGTCAATCAAGGTTAAACGGGTTTTAAAAGTCCGACTAGGGTATGGGCATTACATTCTCCCCCCCTAGGTTCCGACTTACTCCTGGAAGTCGCAAAGTTAAACGGAAGTCCTGCAACACTTATTAGTCCTTAGACTCAATTAACAATTATCAATTTGCACAAACAACTATTTTGTCAACAATTTAAAACATTATTCACCAATAAAAACGCATCTAACATCATTCACACCTTCAAACATTCTATAATCTACACTCAATCATAGCAAGGATACGAGACTTTTCCCTTTTTATTTCACCAAATTTAAAGCAATTAAAATATATAAGCACAGTTATCATACTCATTTATCAAACAAGACACGAAAATATGCTCTCAAGGTCAATTTCTCTCACCAATTCATCTCTTTCACAAAACTTTATCACATAGGACTAGCTTCACATATCAATTTTACAACCAAGTTAACTTTTCAACATATAAGAACAACATAAGAACTCAATTGTTTACACTTTTCAGACATACAAGAACTTTTCCAATGACTATGCCCCATAACATAGTGACAAGTTAATACCATTTAATCCATGATTACACATAATTTCCATCCACAAGACTGGTTTGCACAACACAATAGGCCACATGTGAGCATGTCGAATGCTCGGTCAAAGGTAACATATATGATCCACATCTTAATGCCTGCTCTCAGAATAAATACATGATCAACAAATATCCAACATCTCACTCGAGGGCTTGATGGTGATAGGGTACACCATAGCGGTGCTTCCTTCCATACAAGTCCCTCGTGAATATCCCTTGTTGTGTAAGGTGTTTAGCCTCCAAGAGATAGTCACCACTCATAGGTAGGTAGTGGATCTTAGCTATTTACACAGCCTCACATACCTCCATCCTCAAGGTTCCTTGCGTCTACTTCCTCGTATACACTCATCCAAGCCCGTCTCCCACGTTCTTGGAGAGGAATTCACATCACAACACAAGACCAGCATTCAAAAACAACAAGAATTAACCGGTTTAGCCACCAAAGTACAAAAGATTAAGGGTAATATTTGTCAATTCCAACAATAAAACAAGAAAATAATTTCCGGATTTGCAACATCAAATCAAGTAAAATCAAGATCGCAAGTTCGTGGCTAAACTGTCAAGGTCAAAGTAAAATAAATTGCTGGCCCACAAGATAATCAATAAATAAATAAATAAAAGAAATTCATAAGTGCACATTACATCACTATGTGACTAGTAGCTAGCCACCAACGAGGAAGGAAGGAACAATCGTCTAGCTATCCTAGTAGCTCATCATGTGGTGTGACCAAGTCACACATCCACATGGCATGGCAGTGTGCACCTCGGCATCACCCCGCATCACGTCGTCACGTGGCATGGCTCTACCCAATACATAGCGGTAGACCGCATGGAAATGTCTACTACATCCCGCATCGTGTCTCAGCACGGCATGGCAATACTCCAAGCGGACAAAGTACGCAATGGACGTATCCCGCATGGCAGTGTACCCCGCAGATAAGGCACGCGCTGGTCACACTCCGCATAGCGATGTTCCTCTCAAGATACTCGCCGTAAGCCAGAGGTATACATGGCTAAGGTCTACCCATAAGTCTACCAACACTAGCCAGTTGGTAACTTATGTAGAACAATAACACGCCTCTCATGAAGACAAGGCAACAAATGCTCCAATATGTAAGAAAGTACCACGCCTCTCATGAAGACAAGGCAACAAATGCTCCAATATGTAAGAAAGTACCACACCTCTCATGAAGACAAGGCAACAAATGCTCCAATATGGAATCCAACAATATGCTCAAAAACTGTCATCTATATGCTCAAGATAAAGGATGGGAATAAGGCTGGCACACATGAACCTCATAAATCGGTTCATCACAAGGGGAAGTATTGAGTACACCTATGTTATAGTTTCGTTACAAAACCATGATTTTCCTCAAAATGGGGAAGCTAAAGTCGCTTCGCGTCGACATTACTCGTACGCTATTCATACTATTCGAGGAATGATGACTTCTACTACTACCCCTTCACATACTGACTTATCAACAACCTGTGGGTTGGCACTCAGTAAGGGAACAAATAAGCAACACCACATAGATAGGTATGGTTTCCCATACTCCTAAGCAAACATATTCCCCATGGTTGATTACTTCACCATCCCATGGGCACACAAAGCAAGTACGGGTTCTCTCACAACACACACCGAATAGCACCATTACTGGTTTAGTCACATTTACGGGGAGTTTTTTTTTACATTATGCTAACACATACTTAAGGGAAGTTTCTAATTATGCTTTACACATGAATCACCAACAAGGTTTACTCTAGATCCGCGTTCTGAAATTTTCAACAATTCAATTTACACAATGAGATAACATCATTCTAATATCTTTCTCAATCTTCCCTAAGAATTTTCATTCACATTATTAACTATGAAATTTTCCCTTTTCAAGATGAGAAACTTTCCTCTTTCAATTAGAAGCCCAAAGCAACATAAAATTTCACATGCATTATAACAAAATTTCTTCTTAAATCACTGCATTCCAAATAGTATTTCAAAGACAACAATTCCTATATTTTAGACAAGAGGAGGAAGAGAGTTGGAAAATCAACTATTTCCTACGAATACACAAGAATTTCAAAATCACACCATATACTCGGATATAAGTTTATCATTTGAGTTGCACGGTTTTCATTTTGCTATCTTTTAGGAAGGTGTCGAAGCATCCGAACATGACATTTCTAATCATTATTGTTGCACTATAATGTTCAAGTTTTCCGATCAAGAATTCAAGACAACCAAACTTTCTTTTGTAATACAAGTCTTCTTGAGAACAATCACTATTCGTAATACAATACAATACAATAATACATCAAATCTAACATTGGAAACTCATAATATAACAAGGAGGTAAATGAAGAGCTATCTACTAGATATTACACATTTAATGCATACAAATTCAACAAGTCTTTCATTTACTCCTTCTTAAACACGATAAGGCAATTATCTAAATCCAAAGTAAGTTAAATGGCGCGTCATTCAATAGGTTCTAAATCACACTAGTTTAATTAAACACTTAAAACAATCTTTCGAGGAGCACATTAATTCACTCTTGAAGCTACTACAGTATGTCCTCTTTTGGTATTCTTTTTTCACATCAAGAAATTTTCACAAAATCACTATACGCATATTAAAGCACCATACTTAAGATGAAATTTATTTATATTACTCCTACCAAGCACATGGAGAGTCCTTAATGCAAACATACCATTTTCTATCATTAACCAAAAATTAACTCCCAAGTCATTCCCTTTCACAATCTAAAACACAAAAAACATTATAAGGCTCACACAAGGGCTCAAGATATATCATCCTTTCTCTTGCAATAAGAAAACTTAAATGAGAGATAACTACACATATCAATCCCTTTTAATTTACTTAGAGAGAGAAAAGAGGATGAGTCATAATCACTCAATTTACTACATAATAAGCATTAACATTTGCCATACTAGTTTTTAAAGTGGACAATCATTAGGGTAGATCAAAACCATAAACAAGCACGTTTCGTACTTTTAGATTTAAGATATCAACAACTCACCCAGAAGGATTAGCCAAAGGAGCAAAATAAATCAAAAATGAAAGTACATACAAATCCCTTTTCAAGGTAAGAGAAATCATAGACCAAGACCTCATTAGGAAGACAAAACACCCATAATTACTCCCAAAACACCCACATCAATAAGGTGAAACACAAGGTGTAAACACACACGTTACACCCAAGTATGGTTTGTTAAATCACACCCTCACATCAAGGAGGACAAGCACACATCATAAAGTAGACCCACACACAACAACTAAGAGCACAAGCGAAACCAGAGATCCCAGTGTTGCAACATGGGCTCTGATACCAAGTGTAATGCCCCACCAGGAAACCCCTAAGGGTTTAAATTAAAAACACTCAAATAGAGTATAAATTTTTTTTTATAATAATTATTTAGAGCGTTAATGAAAAGTTACATTATTAAGATAAATTGAAGTTAACTCAATTCATTATTAGGAACGACATTAAAATACATTGGAGTTATCTGTCAACTTAGCTATCATAGCGGAAGGCTCAACAATCCTAAGAGGTTTCCCAATGCGATTACCTAACCTTACACCTAACTCAACTTGCGTCATTAGATCAATTAAATTGGATATCTTACTTACGAGATAATGCATAGATCTAGATTACATATGTGTTCATAGATATGACATCTTAAAATTTTTGGAGGTGTACATTTACTTTGGTGGTTAGGAGGCCATTGAGGAGTCATTTACTCAATGCACTTAATTTCATAATTACGTTAAGAGGGCCCCCAAAAGGGTTCATGTGTTTAATGTGATGAAGTCCACTCCTTGGTTTTGTGGTATCCATTCACAATTGATTTCATCCTTTAATGTTTTAGAAATATGCCTAATGAGATTCATTCATTCGGGTTAAACTACGTTCAATATAACGAGGATTCCTTCATTTGATCTTAAAATATTCACCCACATTTGATACCACCTTTAAAATATTAAACAGTGTGGTTAATAAGATAAATTTGTTTATTTCGGATTAAACTTCCATGAGTAGAGTGAGGGCTCTTCATTTGTTATCATGCGTAGCCTACTAATGAGTTGAAGTTCTATTATGAAAGGTAAAATATGAGTAGCCATAGGATACATTTGATGTTTTAAAAATAATACTACTAGATGGCTAGAATCATTACATGAAAAATGTATTTGAGCCACAAGAGTTCATCCTTTAACTTTATGATATAGTTAGGAAGATAATATTTAACATTTCAAGATTGAAGTAATTAGATCATAATGACGTTCTTCTATTCGGATTAAAATACAATTATCTTTTTGCATATCTCTTGTTTTGTTCTCTTCTTGTTAAATGATCTTAAAATGAGAGAGATACTTTTACTAGGATTTAATGTTTAAACAACAAATCAATTACTTTTCCATTTTAGTTTAATTTTAGCAATCATGAGGGGTTCCTTTTATAAGGGATTAAAAATATGGATATCTAATTGAGTCCACACGAATATCAAATTAATCTGATGAGGGTTAATGGTTATGATTAAAGAGTGAAATAACTTAACAAATCATCCAATGCAATGAAGCAAAATTAACATGGCGTGAATTTCATTCACTAAGGCAAAAGGATAGATGTTGATATGATGTTCAACCTTTAGATTTCAATCTAGGAATGGTGACATAAATTTTAACTTTGTTTCCTTTTTACATCCATTCCATTTATATACTTAATAACAAGTTAATCCAATAAAGAAAACTAGCAAGGTTCCTTCCATTATTACTACGTTCACTTAACCTTATCAAAATACTCCTTTCCACAACTCTAATTACAATATTTTAAATGCTTGCCATAACCATGATTCACCAAGTTTTATGAACTTAAATAACTACATTTATCCATCTGAAAAATGTTATACATTTAAATTTGAATTCATTTAATTTACACTTTACACTAAGCAAGAATACAACCATCAAGATAATTTAAAACATAAACAAAGTACGCTATAAACATCGCATGACACAAAATATGATCTCGGAGTTCACCCCGGATGGGCTACATCTCTGGGTCTGCTCAACTGCAAGACCCTTTTGGTATTTAATATAGTTAAGGTTACATAATTACATGTCTTTACAATCTTGCCACTTAGGCGATTACAATCAATATACAACAGACACTTCGGACATTAATTACATAATGATCCCTTTTGTAACGGATCCTACTAAGTACATCAAGTAAAAAGGGCAAGGATTCCTTAACAGGTGGTACCTTAAATGGGGTCTAGACCGACGTTGGATAGACCAAGGAAAGCAGATGACGGGGTCCCAACAAATTTCCAAATTAATAGATCATGCACAAACGTTAACGAGTAAATACAACATTTTCTCAAATTGACATAAACGTCTATTCAAATTAGTTAACACTAGATCCCCACTAATGATAAGATGGTTTTACAAAGGTACTCTAGCCCCTTTAAACTGCACAAGGATACATAAGACAAATTAAGGACTAACACCACCCTTTCGGTTTACTCATTAACACCTAACCGCGAGTGCTAACATTTCCCACTTAAAAGAATTAAAGCCTACATGCACTCTTCAACATTGCCAAGATAATGAAACTCATTTCCATATTATATTTCAACAAGACCAAATCAATATAGGTCATATCATTATATATATTTATACAGATTAGATGGTTACCTGTACTAACACATATTTTAAACATATCTATTATGAACATTTATCACTTATTACAATTTTCATCTCAACACAAATTTTAATATAAAATATTGCCTAAAATACACTTATATGAATAATCCCTTTTTTATGATAGTGTAAAATAACACAACAATACTTGAACTAAATCTATTTTAATAAGCATCTCCTTTTTTTCTATAATACCATGAAAAACCCCCCCCAATGCAAGTTTAAACCATAATAATAAACCTAAATTTAAAAAGAAGCATTTTTTTTTGAAACAAAAAAAAAACTAAAATAAAATAATGGGCGGCCAAACCCTAGGCGGCCAAACCCTAGGCGGCCAAACCCTAGGGCGGCCGGGCCCGAGCCGAAGAGGCTGCGGCCTCCACGGAGGACGCAGGCCCCTCGGCCTCCACTTACAGTGGAGTCGGGGGTTCTGCGCCTTCCGTGGGGGTCGCAGGCCCTTCGGCTCCCCACACAGTGGCGCCGGGAGGGACTGCGGCCTCCATGGGAGACGCAGTCCTCTCGGCCCCCACTGTGTGTGGGCGCCGAAAGGCATTGAGCGGCGCGCGGGGAGGGGCGGGTTGAGCTTCGGCTCCCCCCCCGAAACCCCAAATAAATTTTGTTATTAATTTTTTTTTTTGTTTAATTTTTTTTTGTGTTTTCTCATTCAAATTCACAGTTCGAATTAACCCCTTTTTTTTTTGCATAAAATCTTAACCAGAATGAAATCCTCCATTATTGCCGCATTCATTTTTTTAAAAAATTTTACAGGTCTTTTCATTTCCAGATTCACCCAAAACTCCATAATAGAACAAACATCTCCACATCGGGTTTTTAAGCCACCAAATCTATTAAGAACAAGAGTTTTATTCAAGAACAATCCAAGTTTGGAAGTAAACTGAAACTAAACTTCAAACATTCATGGGTAAAACTAAATTTTTTTTTTTGTAATCAACAAATAAATAAGGTAGTGGATTCGAATCCTACCTCAAAATGCAATTTCCAGGCATGAATCTTGATGAAATGCTTCCCATTCTGCTGCTCCCATCCAAATCTTCCATTTTTCTTCAAAAAAAACTCCCCAAAACCAAGAACCCCCAAAATGTCTCCCAAAACTAGGTTAAAAGAAAAAGCCCTAATTTTGCCCTAATTTCAATTTCGAATTTAGGGTTTTATTTCTAAAATACAATAAATGAAAATCCAAATGGGAATCATTCATTCCCTCCTTGTTCATTTTTCTTTTAAAATTTAAAAGCTTCTATTTCATATTCAACTTTAATTTAATTTACTGAAAATCAAACTTTTATATTTTATCAACTATACAAGTAAGAAGAAATAATTTCTTTTAAATAATAATAATTTTCCCTTTTCCCTCCAAATGCGAAAATGCGTAATTTATTGCTATCTCCCCAAATGTCTTTAAATTTTTCCTTTCCAAAAACGCATAATCTCATTAAATTCATTATTTTAAAATTAGCTATTAAATTAACTCGCTACAACATAATAAAGCGATATTTTTAAATAAATGACTAATCTAATGCAAGAGTTTAATTTATTCTAATTTCTTGACTACAAATGCATAAAAGTTACAAATGCATAAATGAGCACACTAACCTCAGTTAAATACCTTAAACTTGCTACAATAATAATTTAAAGCAAATCTCTTTAATTACTGATTAATCGTATAAATAAGCTACCTATTTAAATTTCTATATCTCTAATGTGTACGTTTAACCATAATTTTAAATTTAATACTTAGGATAACAAACCTCACTTACCTCGTGCAAGGCATGCAAATCGAGGTAGTCCTCCAAATCTCTCGACATGCATCCCAATGAAAGGAAAGCTCCACGAATCCACACACGATGCTCACCTAACCATGGCTAAGGCAAGACGAGCGTTATATGACCACTAATTCCGAATTCAAAAGATGAAAGAGCATACTCAACCTTGCAAGTTCCAAAGGAGGTGAACCTTGCCCTAAGCGGTGTTGTACCTGCAATCTCCTGCACCCATGAATTCATACAAGAATGCATATACATATACATATTCAATGAAGACGTTAGCTCAAGATTTATCTCAAGGGTTAGGAAACAATTACATTTACACGAAAATCGATGCAAAAGCACAATAATAAGTATGCACAGTTTATTTATATTATCTAAACTACACATTGCATATTGGTTGATCTACCATTCAAGAATGCCACATAGGAAGTCAATCAAGGTTAAACGGGTTTTAAAAGTCCGACTAGGGTATGGGCATTACATCATCTTAGTATTCAAGTGTCTCATTTTTTTGAGTATCATAACTTGCAATTTGGTGTATCACATAGTCTTTTTTTTTATTATTTAATTAGTTGTAGTAGGTTTTAATTTCCAAGTTTTCCTTCTCCCTTTTCCTGGTAAGTTTAGTTGTGTAGGTGTTGGCCAGCTAGGAGTCGGCCTTATCCAAAGGTTTAGTTCACTTGTAGGTGACCCACAACCTTGAATTAATCCCATGTTTCTCCAGAAGGCCTTAGTTTGTCAAACTTTGTTGGGGGTGCATTTCTAGGAGATAACAATACTTTTATATTATCTACCTCATATTCATGAATGGTAGGTATAATATATAGTTTTATGGAATTTTCTGATTGGCTGGTGGATTTCTATAGTTTGAGTTTAAAGTTCTATTTAACAGATTTTTCTCTGCATTGTCTGGGATGTCATCTCTGCAATATTTTGGATTGAAGCTTTGAATTTTTATTGAACTTGGGATTGGATTGCTGGAAGTTGGACTCAATATTTTGGGTTGGAGTCATTAAATTTTTGGATTGCTCTTCATTAGATTGATTCTTGCCTTGGTTGAGATTTTCAAGTTGGAACATCATTTTCTTTCTTTGCAATTTAATTGGAAAGATTGCCTACATTTTTGTTGTTGGACTATTTTTGGTGGAAGGGATTTTAAGTTTATATATTTCATACTAGCCTCGGGGGAAAATTTTATAAGTATTAATAATGTATAAGAGTATGGTAAAAAATCTAGAATTGGTGTTTTTCTTGGAATGCATATTCTGTAACTCCCTTATTGAATCTTTGTTTCCTTTATTTTCTTTGTGATCTTGTGGAGTTTTAATAGAATCTTGAATTTTTATTTAATTATTTATATGTTTTTTGCATCTCCTCAAGTTTTTTTGTATATTTACAAGATTCGAGTGAATGTGGCATTGACACGAGTTGTTTCCATGAAGCCATGTGAGTTGAATTTTTTACATTGCCTATCTATAGTTGTATTGAGTATTGTTTGAGAATTATAATGTGTTTATATTTTTGTTTTGTATCTCTCTTGGCTTTATTTCATCTCCTCAATTCGGTGTGCAAGTTTGTTGATGTTTTGTGCACTTCTGATTGCAGTTGTGGCTAGAGATTGATGATGAATTCTCTTGGTATTATCATAATATTTTATTTAAGTGTTTCCCTTATATTATTTCATCCATCTGTACCTTTTGAGAGTGTCTCTTGGTCAATTTGTGAGTCGTTATGCAATTTTAGGTAGTATCAACACCTTACTTGCCCATTTTTCTTCATTTTAGCATTTTAAACCCAAAATGCTAATGCTTGGCACCAAAATGCTAAAGGAAGACCCCAAAAATGGTATAGGATGTAATGGAAGAATTAATATGTCTCCCAGATGTGTTAAACTATTTTTTAATGCAATGAACTACTTCAGGTTGCGGATTTTATCAGTTGTGGTCATTGTGACTGCTTTGTCTGATTTTGGGAATTACCAGAGGCATTTTGTGATTGCACTGAGTATTTAAGAAGTTTTTATGATGTTATGTGAAATATTTTTTATATTGGTTTTGTGCTCTAGTAACTGTATTTTTGCCTTACCATTGAGGATATTATTCATATGTTGATTTCTCCAATGGGAGGAAGGAAAGCCTCTTTGTTGAGGAGTTGTTATGAGAGCTCCAATGGGATGTTCATGCCTCACTATTAAGCATTAGTAATTATTTTGGTTTATCCTTTGACTTCATACATTTTCCTTGGCTCATTATTGTACTATTTTCATGAAGGTTCTCGCTTGTATTTGGGTACATGATTCATGTTATGCTTTTTTTTTCCTTGATGATGTTGTCATTTTGCTTATGTCATTTATGATCCTTAATGATGGTTTTGTTATATTATTTTTATGTATGTTTCACCCTAAGGTTATGGTTCATGGTTGGGAGAGTGGTCTCTTCCATGTGTAGGAACGGGGTCATGAGATATAGGCTTCTAAGAGGTTCCTAAAGAGGATGTTTAGAGTCTAGACTTGTCATGGGACCACATGAAGAATTTATGTTTAATTGTGAGTGATAACCATAATAATTTATTAGTGGGTTTGGATAATTAGGAATTCACTTGATCAAGATAATGAAATTTGTTTTTGATGCCCCACTCATAGGCCTTGAGGAGAGACTTGGGATGTGATTGGGAAGACCATTGGATCAGTAAGCCAAACTCCCTCAGTTTCTCAAAAGTTGAGATAGATCCAAGTTTCTGTCAAGGTATGGTGTGGCCCCTTATTTGTGAGGATAGAGTGTGATGACTCTCTTCCTACATGTGTCCATTAGCCTTATGCCTTTGTTGTTTATTATGCATTTGGGAGTTTATTGATTTTTGAATAACATTGTGATATGATCTGATTCCTTGTTCTTTGTTGTTATCTTGTGGTTATCATGTTGATTCCCTTAGTTTTTAGGTATCGTCCTAGGTCTTGAGTGTGATTTAGAACCCCATGTCATCTCCTAGCATGGTTGGTGGTTCCTATTAGGTTCCACATGGTTGGGTGGTTTGGTGACTTCTTCCATTGGGATGAATTTCTTTGAATGCTAGAATGTGTGTCTATGGGTTCAATGATTCTTCATTAAGCAGATGGATGAGGAGCTACTTTCTATGTGTTGAGAGTATATTTTATCATAATGACATTGTAAGTGTAAAGAAGGTCCTATGTACTTGTACCTTCTACTCTTATGTAATATGACTTAATGATGTAGAGTCTATGACCTATGTATTATTATATGATTCATGTTTTATAAATGTTCATTTTGTTAGGAATGAGCTCCTATATAGAACTAGGGGAGTGAAAGATTATATTATGTTTATTCTTCTAGTATCATATGATTCTTGAATTTGTTTAGTATCATGGAATCCTATTTGAAAGTAGATAAGTGCTTGATGTTATAATCTTGCATATTTGTATGGATAGTATTCTTGATTAGATGTGCAGTGGTTTTTCTTAAGGAAATAATTTAGTTCCATGTGTAGGAGAAGGATATATGTATATAGATTCATGATGTGATAGGTGAATAATGGATAAATATGGGAAATAGGAACATTTGATTTTGTGCTTTAAAATGAACTTAGATAGTTGATGCGGATATGATGATGTGCATAGATAGCTCATAATATCATGATAGGAAAAAGTATTGAGAATATCTTAAATGGAATTAATGTTAATGTTTTCATGATATGCATGTGTTATTGTTATGTTGTTAGGAGGTAGTGACGTTAAGATACTCTAGTGAAATAATGAATAGATATATGTTTATGGTTATGATATTATTTTTTCTTGTGTTATATGGTGTAATTAGTTATGGTTATGTTCATGATGCTTTATGCGTCATTGTGAAGTTAATCTATGAATTGAAGTTATGATAGTTCACTATGTTGCATTAGTAAAAGCTTTTAATTTTTGTTTTATCTCTATATGCTTGTTAGTTTAGCTATTTTCTCTATGGTATTTAGGTGGGCATTATATTTTATAGTTTTTGTGGTAAAAACAAGCATAAATTCATTATGAATTTTTAATTATTGAAAAAATACATTATATATACACACACATATATATACATATTTATGGATACATGCATAAAAATAATAATAATAACCCTTTATACATACAACTTCCTAATAATTTAATGGAATATAGAAGAAGATCAGTAAGAATCTAATAAAACTTGTTTTAAATGTATATTTTACACTTGGTTTTTATATATATAAAAGAATTAAGTCACTAAAATGTGTCTATGTGGCCCAAGAGGGGTTATTAAAAAATCATAATAAATATATGATTGCTTTTGCCACACATCAATGTGTTTATTTTTGGTGATACACACATGTATGTATAAGCATGTATATGTTTCTTATACCAATTTATCTTTTTATGGATCTAAATTTTATTTTCTTAATTGTACATAAATATATTTTGATTCCTACATTTCTACTTTACAAAAATATAAAATCTTACACATACAAATGTGCTTATCTATATATTTATAGAGAGTTTATTAAAAACTGATAGTGACTATATGATTGCTTTTCCCACATAAATTCTAAATGCCTTAGTTGCCCAAATACAACTATTTGTCTCTCTTTCTTATTTTTAAAACTATCAAAAGGTTAAAATTAATTTATGATTACTTTCCCCAACCAAATTATAAACATTTTGATTGTTGAAATGAAGGCTTTATGTATTAACAACACACACATATATATAATTTTAGTTACTATTATTTCTTTCATAAAATATTAATATATGTTTGTGTACCTATTAATTTCAACCATTGACTCAAAATTTCAAATTTTAGTATTAAAATAATATTAAATAAAAATAGATTTCTATATCAGTTTTAACAACAAAAATTAAAAAAATGTTCCTACTTGTAGCATCGTAAATTGTACACCCTTAATTGGGTGGTACAATTCCACGCTTAGGTTAGCAACCACCTTAGTGTGTTTTCATATTGCATTTAAAAATTCTCTAAAGTCTTCTTTCATCCCTCTACACATCATAAGATTGGGCCCTTAACCCTAAGTGTGCTGCTTTTATTTTATTCTTCTAATTAAATTGTTTCATCAAATACCCTAATTATGTCCTATTTCGGCGTTTGAGGCCCAATTTCGCATATATAGACATTCTAAATTTCCATATCCTCTTGGAATTTTCTCTAAAATCACAATATCTTTCTGCCCTAAAAATTTGGCAAAAATTTGGTTGGACTGTGTGTTCGGACCAGATGGCTACCTACCTAGTCCTGATTTCTTTTTCCCAAGTTTTGGGAGCATATTCTGGTGGTATTTTAATATCAAAATCAAATGGATTGGTGGGAAATGTTATTTATAGGTTGGCCTATGACTCAAAACAAAGTTATGGTCTCCTATATAAAGCCTTTCGTTTCCTCATTTGAAGGATTCAATTCTCTAGCAATTGAAGGAGCCTCTTATGAAGTGAAAGTGCAAGTTATATGGAATCTACAATCAAAAAATCAAGAATTGATCAAGCATTTATGAAGCCTTCATCAATCATTTTCAACACCAATTAGCAGTTTTGAAGATATTGAAGAATAATAGGACATCACTGACTATGGATTGGCTTGTACCTCTACCTAAGGGTTTGGTATGGTTTCATGTTTTTTTTATGTCTTTGTATGAGCTTCATAACATTCATTTTCATATTTACATCCATGCTTTAGATCCATTATTTCTTTTGTGATTTGAAGCATTTACATTTACATTTACACTCTTTTAGGGTTTACTCTCCAAAGCTTAGGGTAGAACTCTAGATTTGCTTTCTTATTCATTTAGGGTCTTGCATACACACAAGATTCTTGTACACACATTTTAAACACATTATTGACTATTTTTAAAGGTGGAAACCACGAAAAATAAGGGGTTTGACTAAGGCAAAACCCTATAAAGCCAACCAGACACCCATTTTCAAGTTGCAAGTGTAGGTACAGGAACCCAATGTATGCACAACTTTCAAGACTGACAAAACACATAGATATAGATCCAACCTTAGAATTTGACCTCAATCTTCAGGGACTAGGGTGTAGCACCATGGTCCTCTTAGGAATAGGGTATGGCACCCTAGTCCTCTGAGTTTTTATACATTTTTTGGCAGTTCTGTATTTCAAGTCTTCAAAATCCCACGTCCAGTAGTTTTAGCTCTTTGTTCTGACAAGGACCAAGGTGCCTAGCACCCTAGTCATGCCTTTTCAGCTCCAAATTTCAGGCACAAGTGTACATCGGGATTCCCCTCCATTCTCTGTGTTCATTTTATCTGTTTCAATTTAATCATATTTGACATTTTCATTTTATGTTGGCTTCATTGTTCATATCCTAGCATAGTTGGTTATTGCATCATATTTTGTACACCTCCTCTATATTACAACAAATGAATAGAAACCCTAAGAAATATTCCTTGAATCTCTCTCCTCTACAAGAAGTTGTTAGGTTTTAGGCAGATACATACACAAAGATGAAGAAAAACCACAACACAAAGAAACACATAAATTTAACCTGGTTCACCCAAGATTGGCTAGATCCATAGAACACAGTCATCCAATCTTTTCTTATTGTCTAGTAAATTAGTACAACAATATATCTATGCCTTATGCATTCTAGCCGCTTGTAACATGCAATTTTAGGGCAACATACAAAGTCGACTAACAAATGATAACCCTAATCCTAAAGGAATATTCTTCCAATCTTCTCCTCATACATGTATTCTCATACTCTTATTATTCTATTCTTGTACCTTCATTAAGAATAATAACATATATGTCCTCCGCATAAGTCTTTCACTTGCAAGGCATCCATTGACATAATTACATCTAGTATAATAGTTGTATTACAATCCTTTCCACTTATAATAATATAAAATATTTTTTATAGTTACCGATACAAATAAATAGTTACAAATTATATTTCATCATCTCTAAAAGATACATCACAAATAACAACAAAATGGCAGATCATCTTGCAACTAAATTAAGAAGACACTCTAAAGAACATGGTAAAGATCCATCCAACCGTACATGAAAAAGTCCACCAAAATATTCCCAAAGGATGCCACCCAACCATGTGGAACCCGTAGCCCACCACCCATGCTAGGAGAAAGACACAAGGGCCCAATCAATAAACAAGAAACAAGAAGACTATGGATAAAGAACTAAATAACTTTTACTAAAACCCAAGATACAAAAAACAACACTTCACAAAGACAAGAAGATAAATATAACAACTAAATATTACCAAAAAATTAATTCATAATTACAAAACTCCCAGAGGCTTCCACAAACAAATGGTTCAACGAGATACTAGGATACATAAGGCAAGAGTGCCATTGCTTAGCTTCTCATGGTTTATCCTACCAGTTTGACTCCTCTCCTAACTCCAAACCTTGGCCCCCATGGATAAATCATGTAGAACTATACAATCATCTCATATGGATAAGTTATTGCATAATTATGCCAACTCAACACCTATATAGATGGATATGCCTGTCAACTAAAGACCTCAAAATGTGGACAGGTCTTCCCAATCTCACCTTTTTCTTATACGCACACATGAGGCCATGAGTAGAATACAATATTATATTTTTAGTGTCTATAAAACCAAAATAAATATCATCCCAAAGTTTAATTAATATTATTAATTATTAATATACTCACCTCTAACTTATCCCAGTAGCCACTTAGTGCCTCAACCCCAATATTGAGCCACTCTCGTTTGATGCACATACATATCCTATATTCTAAGGCTTGAAACATGCATCATGAAACATAAGACATATGAACATCAAGAATAGATATTAGAAAAGTAGATAGCACATTCTATAAATAGGGCTTCCATACATAGACCAATCCAAACATAAAGTCCTAAAAATGAGTCATAATCCCAAAAGAACTATTCCTCTTCATAGGCCAAATTAAGAATGGGAAAATGAACACTAAATAAATAAAATTAAGCTAAAAAGACATTAAAAAAAAAATTGACAAGATAAATGGTCACCTAAGACTCTAGTACTAGCTAAGATCTCAAATTCGGTCAAATATGCAAACTAATCGAACTTAGAAAAAGTTGTCTGGGTGGTCATGGAAGTCATGCGGTTGGTCATAGAAGTCACATAGGTGGTCAAGAAAGTCATTAGGATGGTCATGGAAGTCACACAGGTGATAATGGAAGTCATGCGGGTGGTTATGAAAGTCAAGCAGGTGGTGCCCAAAGCTATGCATGTGGTTGAAAATAGAGAAATGACATGTACAAAACAACTTAAAATCAAATTTTGAAAAATACCCATTAGAGAGGGTCTTGATAAATCTTAAAATCACTAATAAATAACCCAAAAAGATTCAAATGGAGATTCCAATAAAACATGCTAAAAAATTGATTCAAAAAAACATTCAATCCCCACACTCGTTTTCAAACAAAACACAACTCTTTATAAATCACAATAAAGACCTAAATTTGGATAAAAAATAGAATCCACAAAAAAACCCAACTCCCCTAATAATTATTTATATTCAAAATTCAAAAATCTAACTAAAATCAAATAGAGAAAATAGATACCTACTTGGAAACCTATGAAAGAAAGAGAGGAGAATTTGATGTTGAAATCAAAAACACAAAATGTCTGTAAAACAAAAACCAAAATTATGAATCAATCAAGCTCAAGAAATCCAATTCACGCTTCAATACAATTTTGAAGTCAAAGTGCAAACAAACTATAAACAGTACCCCAGTTCATCGACCCAAAAAATCTCCTCCCAAATTCTCCACAAAAATACCATAAATTTCTTCTCCAAAAAACTTCATAAATAAAAATGGTCAATTCCCCCCCTAAAATAAATAAAACTCAATCACCTAAATAAATCTCACTAAAAATATTCACAAGAAACGCTAATTCGACAATCATAAAAATAGAGTTAAATTAATAATATTTAATTAACTCCGAAAATTAAATTCCCATAAAGTAAATAAACAATAATAAATAAATATTAAATCACCAATTACAAATCCAAAAATTAGTCAACTTCCACTTGACAACAAAGAAAACAATAAGTAATTAATTCCAATAAGATATAAAAAATCCACCAAAAATAAAACTAATGGTTAACTCGATCAAATAAAAAATAAAATAATAATTCATAAAATAATAAAAGTATAAAAGAATTGTTGGTGTAAATAAATATTCATTATCGATATTATTACACTTTACTTAAGCTAACTTAGGATAATGCATGTCTTCGTAGTTTAGATTTGAGACACTTAGGGAAGTGTGCACATAGGGATAGAGCTTGTAGGAGAAATTCCACCTTTTGTGGTCTTGTTTTGTTGTTACACTCCACATTCGGTGGTTCATCCACCTCTTGTGGAATATTATATTATTTCTCCTACCTACCCCTAGTTTTTCTTACCTACCCTTGTTTCTCATTGAGCCACATGTCATGATTGTGTGCTCGTACATCCATATGGCCTTGCCTATATAAGCAGGCCTATATTCATTGTATTGGTTAATCTAGTTGATCATTTTCTTATTGATGAGAATATAGTTTGTTCTTGTCATTCTATTGTCTCTTTTTTTTATGTTTTTCATTATGCCCTTGATCTTGGCAAAATCTCACATGGTATGAGAGCCATTGGGGCTTCGTTGATTGGTTTTTGGAGACATCATGGATGGCTTCTATTTCTGGATCTGAGAGACTACATTTTTGGAGGCATCTTAGAGTGTTTTTGACCTCACCATTGCATCCGGGAGGATGTTTCCATAAAAATCAAGTATAAATTCGACCTATTTTGGCAAAAATCTTTTTTTGGGTGTGGAGGAAATTTTCTACGCAATTCGGGCAGTACGGTATGGAATTTTTGGATTTTTTTTCAAAAAAAAAA
This sequence comes from Cryptomeria japonica, assembly GCF_030272615.1. Classification (NCBI taxonomy): domain Eukaryota; kingdom Viridiplantae; phylum Streptophyta; class Pinopsida; order Cupressales; family Cupressaceae; genus Cryptomeria; species Cryptomeria japonica. The sequence goes on along the minus strand of NC_081407.1, from coordinate 224,574,321 downwards.
AAAATTGAAAATTGTTTTTGGGATCCGTACGTTCTGCTCAGTCAGAAGTGCATAGTTAGCACCTAGTCAGCGCCTAGTCAACATTTTCTTTGGAAATTTTTAGACCCCTCTCCGTTTAGTAGTTTGGATTTTTGGGTCAACTTTGGAGGCCCATAACTTGCTCAATTTTGCTCATTTTTGGGTGCAATGTTTTTTGATTTGGGCTAATGTTTTGTTCTCTTTGCAGTGGTGTGGTTATTTTCTAGTTTTGGTGCACAGGGTTTTCCGAATTTTCATATTCTCTCAATTGTACGTGTCCAATCCTCAATTTTGCAACTTCAAAGGCCTCATTTGAGCTCATATGACCTTGTTTTCAGGTGCTGTTTTTTTTTAAAGTGTATTTTTTTCATCTACTTTCATAATATATGATCATATTTTACATATTTTAAGTGTAAATTGTACTTTCAGATATTGGTCTTATTTGACCTTTTTGGTACTTGTAAATTTCTTGGATCTTAGTTTAGATCTCTTGCACTATTAGTTTGAGTCTCTTTTGGCCTTATTGAGGCAATTGTAAAATTGAAATCAGAATTCTACTTTGTCATTTTTTGCAAGTGGCCCATTGTACACGCACTAAGTATAAAGTGTCAAATCATCACTTTTTGGGGGGGTTCTTTGATTCAGTAAATTTGGGGTGGTGTCTTGTGTGATTGTGCCTCTCTTTCCTTGTGCTCTTTCATTTTTTTTGCAATTAGTCTTCATAAATTTCCACCTTTAACTCCACATAATTATGCATCATGGAAAATTAAAGTATGGAGCAAATTAATGGAAAAAGGTTTCACGCATTACATAGATGGAACAATAGAAGCACCACCTCATCCTAAGGCTGATCCTAATGCTTAGTTAGAATGGCTCGCTAAGACTTGCATGGCTCTTGGAACTTTGTGCAAGTATGTATCAGATGACCTCATCTTTCATATTGAGAAGTGTACTACAATCAAAGATGCTTTGGATATGTTTCAGAAATTTTATGGTCAAGTTGATGAAATTAGAGGTTATAAGACTGACAATGAGCTCACTAACTTGGATCCCAAGAGTTTTGATACAATCCAAGATTATGTCACCAAAGCAAATGAGCTAAGAGAAAAGCTTAAGGATTGTAGAATTGACAAAAAGGATGCTCAGTTGATATTCAACTTGTTGAACAAGCTTGAACCAAAATATGCAGCATTTGTGTCTAGCTTCCAAACACATCATTTGTGAGTGGGGAGTTCCTATGTTATGCCTTCATTTGAGGCTTTCACAGAAATGTTGATATTGGAACAATCTAAGTTGTTGAACATGGGGCTTCTCAAGTCTTCAAAGTCTCGGGCTTTGGTGGCTAATCAAGGGAATCAAGGAAGTCAAGGAAAAGATTCCAACAAGAAGAAGAAGCAATCTAAGTCAAAGCCACAATAGGAAAAAGGACAATCATCCTCTCCATCACAAGGCCATTTTTCATCCTCTTCTAAGAAGGGGACACCACCTAAGAAGAATAAACCAACTTTTTCATACTGCAAGAAGTATGGTCATGATGAGCATCGATGCCACATAAAGAAAGTTGATGAGTTAACTAATCTTCTTAAGAAAAACAACATCAACTTGCCATCTGCCTACACAAAGAAGGATTCATCTCCTTCCTCTTCCTCACATTCTAAGGGAAAAGGGCAAGCACTTTTGGCTACAACAGGTTCTTCACAGCAATGGATACTTGACTCGAGTGCCTCATATCACATGGGTTCTACAAAGGAGTAGTTTTCTTCATTGGAGCCATCCATGGTACCTCACATTTACATAGGTGATGATACACAAGTAGAAGTTGAAGGGAAAGGTTCAGTTGACATGGATGATGGAACTTTTGAAAATTTTCTCTATGTTCCTAACTTGTCTACCAACCTTCTCTCTATCTACCAAATCACTCACTATGGGAATGGGAAAAAGGTTGAGATTACACCAGATTCAGTTGTGGTAAAGGAACTTAATGATTATGTCTTGGTAGAAGTGGGACAAGTCAATGACAACTGAAGGCTTTATTCATTCTCCCACTTTGTGCCAAGTTCACCTTCTAGGGCCTTGTTTACTCATTCAAATTTTGAAAGTAAGCTATGGCATGAGTGGTTTGGTCACCTCAACTATCGCTATCTTTAGTAGCTCAGCACTAAAGACATGGTCATAGGTCTACCTCGAATTAGTTTTTCAGAGGGTGTATGTTCAGGCTGTTCCATGGGCAAGCATCTCGAGGAGAAGTTTGATAAAGGGAAAGCTTGGAGAGCTTTGGAAGTTCTTCAACTTATTCACAGGAATGTAGAAGGTCCATTTCCAGCACCTTCACTTAGCAAGGCCCGCTATGTCCTCACCATCATTGATGACTACTCCCGCTTCAATTGGTTCTACTTTCTCATTCATAAGAGTGAAGTATTTGACAGGTTTTAGGACTTCAAGACTCGTGTGGAGAAGAAATCCGGGAAAGTGGTCAAGAGTCTTCGCACAGATAATGGAAGGGAATATGTGAACAAGAGACTTGAGAATTTTTGTACATTTAAGGGGATTGATCTTCATTATTTTGCAGCATACACTCCATAGCAGAACAGAGTTGCAAAATGCAAGAATAAAACTCTCAAAGAAATGGCTAGCTGTATGATTCATGCATAATCTCTTGATCCTACCTTTTGGACAGAGGCTATCAGTTGTGCCACACACATCCATAATCAGGTTCCTCACAAATATTTGCAAGGTATTACTCCTTTTGAAGCTTGGGCTGGTAGGAAACCGATTGTGAGACATTTTAGAGTCTTTGGGTGTCCAGCATGGGCTCGCATACCTCCATAGAAATGCAAGGCATTGGAACCACATAGTCGGCCTTGTATATTTGTTGGATATTCTGAGGGTGTTAAGGCATACAAATTACTGGATCCTCAGACACATGAGGTGTTCATTGAGAGGAGTGTTCACTTTGAGGAAAGCTCTCCTAGCTTAGCCTCTCTACCTCCTCCACCTCTCTTCATAGTGGATAGTGATGCTAGTGATTCAGATGATGAGACTCCTTCAACTCCCACTTGTAGGGTTACACCTCCACAAGCTCCACTTGTAGTTGAGGGGCCTCATTGTCCACCTCCCCCTAGACCTCATTGGGCTCGACAGACACTTGAGTTTGTGGGTTCTCTTGTTGGGGATCCTTCAAATACATGGAGAACTCGATCACAACATCAGGGTCTTCCACATGCATTCATTGTTACCGCATCTGATCCATAGACATTTAGGGAAGCATCAGGGGTTCTTGAGTGGGACCAAGCTATGGAGGAAGATTATAGTTCCTTTATGAGGAAAAACACATGGGACTTAGTCTATCTCCCTAAGGGGAGAAAGATGGTTCGATGTAAGTGGATCTATCCGACCAAGTATGTTGCGGATGGTAGTGTGGATAAGTATAAGGCTTGGCTTGTTGCAAAAGGTTTCTCTTAGGTTGCAAGTGCTTGTTGTGAAAGGATCCGAATGTCTACATTTTGCGACAGGATGACTCTCACTTAATACTTGTTCTCTATGTTGATAATTTGATCATTATAGGGAGTACTACGTCCATCATTAGTAGGGTCAAATCCACTTTGCATGTCAAATTTTTTATGACTGACTTGGGTCTTTTGCACTACTTTCTCAGGATAGAGATTTCACAGTCACCTTCTGGGATTACACTATTGCAACCCAAGTATGCTCTTGATCTACTTTCATGCTTTCATATGGCTGATTGTAAGCCTACACAAACTTCCTTTCTTTCAGTAGTCAAGCTTGAGGCTCATTGTTCTTCTCGGCCAGTTGATGCCACTTTGTATCGTTAGCTTGTGGGTAGCCTCATCTACTTGACCAATACAAGCCCTGATATTCCATTTGCAGTTGGCATGGTTTCTCGCTTCATGTAGAAACCACATAAGCTTCATTGGAAAGCCACCAAATGCATCCTTCATTACATCCAGGGTACACATCACTATGGGATTCACTATGCAGCAGGCACGGGACTTCACTTGGTTGGTTATGCAGACTCTGATTGGGCTGACGATCTTGATGATCATAAGTCTACTTCAGGTTACAATTTTCACCTTGGTTCAGGCCCCATTTGTTGGTAGAGCAAGAAACAACATGCTATTCCTCTCTCTTCGACTAAGGCTGAGTATTGAGGCACTGTTAATGCAGCAACTGAGACCATTTGGCTTCATCAGATTCTCACAGAGTTTGGGTTCACCACTCCATGACCGATAGTTCTACATTGTGACAATCAGAGTGCTATTTCTATCTCAAAGAACCTGGTCCAGCACCAATGGACCAAACACTTCGATATTCATATGCACTATATCTAAGAGCTGGTTCAGGAGTAGGTCATTAATTTGTAGTATTGTCCTACTGCAGAGTAGGTTGCAAACATATTCACCAAACCTTTCACCGAGAGTAAGTTCCAGCAGTTGCGAACTCTCTTGGGGGTGCGAGATGTGTCATTAGGGGGGGTCAGTTGACTTTTCCTTCCTCTCTTATGGGGGGGGACTTTTTCCTCTTTGAGCTTTTGTCCTTCTTCTTTGAGAGTCTTTTGTACTTTCATCTCTCTTTTGGGGGGGAGTTTTTTCCCACTGGGTTTTCTCCCTTTCTCCATTTGTGATAGATTGCATTACATATTTTTTCTTGCATTTGCATGTTGTACATGGGTACCTATCATGGCCTAGTGGCCGCAAGCCATCTTGCATTGTTGACTTGATTCTTCATTCCCCTAAGTTGCACCTAAGGGGGGGTGTTGGTGTAAATAAATATTCATTATGGATATTATTACACTTTACTTAAGTTAACTTAGGATAATGCATCTCTTTGTAGTTTGGATTTCAGACACTCAGGGAAGTGTGCACATAGGGATAGAGCTTGTAGGAGAAATTCCACCTTTTGTGGTCTTGTTTTGTTGTTACACTCCACATTCGGTGGGTCATCCACCTCTTATGGAATATTATATTATTTCTCCTACCTACCCCTAGTATTTCTTACCTACCCTTGTTTCTCATTGAGCCACATGTCATGATTGTGTTCTCATACATCCATATGGCCTTGCCTATATAAGTAGGCCTATATTCATTGTATTGGTTAATCCAGTTGATCATTTTCTTATTGATGAGAATACAGTTTGTTCTTGTCATTATATTGTCTCTTATTTTATGGTTTTCATTGTGCCCTTGATCTTGGCAAAATCTCACAGGAATAAATAAATGATAAAATAATAAATCATAATAAATAATTCCTACCATAAATTAATTTTAATTTAAATACAATTATCCATATTAATAGAACAACTAGCTCCACCAAGAAAGAAGAATTAGTTCCACATTAAAAATAATCCTCACAATAAAATATCACATGCACAATAATAGTTAATAAATGACTAATTATTTAAATAATAAATCATTTATTAAATAATATTCTATAATTAAAATATATATATTTATTAAATTTACATTACAATTAAAGCCAGAGTAAACAATAATCAATTATTAATTTAATTTATAACACTTAGGTTATAATTAATATCAATAATTAAAATAACATAAAACACAACACACTCAAACACACAATAGACAATTTGAACACTAATATGGACCGCATACAAGGTGCGGTGATGACTATGGCTACAGTAGATGTTGTAGGAGAGGAGGACCAAGGTGACTCGGATAGTGGGTAGGATGTCATGGATTCATTCACAATCCCCGCTGTGTTTCTGGGGTTCCCTACAGTTATGTGTCTTGAGATGATCTCAAGGTTGGGGAAGCCCCTTTCTGTGCTTGTTCTCTCCTCCTTGATGAGTTTTTGGCTTCTAATGTTCTAGGCCTTTAGGTTTTTTTTCTTGTTGCTACTCTTTTTTCTGCCAAGGAGGACATGTTCTTTCTAGAACTTTGGCTCAAGGCCTTGAGGGTGGTAGTGATCTATTTATTTTTTTCTCCCTCTATCTTTGTTTAAGACCTATTGAGGGGTTGTCCTCTTCAGCCCAGTCATGCTTTTTTTGCATATTTTGTTGGTATGCCCTCTCTATGTTTCTTGGGTTTTCTATAGCTTTCCTTATTGAGATGAGTCTTCCTTATTCATAGGCAAAGAAGGACAATGTTGGAGACAACTTCTCTCCTATTGAGGTGGATTTGAGTGTTGCCATGGAGGTTGGGTGGTGCTAGTGAATGGCTAGTGTTGTCCTTTTTGTGGAGTGCTCGGGTTCTAGAGGAGATCTTTCTCCTAGATCTTTAGGTTATGAGGGCCTGCCAAAACCACTTGTTCCAACTAAGAAAAATTGGTTTTTTCTTAAGTTGCTAGACTTTTTCTGCAGTTGGAAGTTATTCTTCTTGCTAGCTTCACCCTAGTGGTTATGAGTGCCACTATTTAACCCATTTCTTCAGGTTGTGGGAGCTTATTTTTTCTTGAGGCGGGTGATTTGCTGGTTGATGGATCCATGCTTTCAAGCTCTCTTTTGTCTTCTCCTATAGAGGTTGAGATTTTGGTGTTGTTTGTTTGCTTGGATGTTGTTATTTTAAGGCCTCTGTTTCAGTCCAAGGTTGTTGAGGGAGCCACTTTAAAACCCCTTTTTGTTGTTCTAGGAGCCATTTCAAAACCCAGGTCTAAAGTTAGGGAAGCCTTTCAAAATCCCCCTTTTCTTTTAGCATGTTTTATATTTTATGTTTAATTTTTTCTGGTTGGAGATAGATAGTTTTCAAGGGCCCAGTTTAGATAGTGGTTGTTTTTGGTTATGGGCTAGGCTAGTTTTTTGGTGTCTGGAGCCTTTGTCTCAGGTTAAGGAAGTCGGGGACATCCCTGTTGTTTGGCTGAGGGTTCCTGTTAACCCTTGTCACTATTTCTTAAGGATAAAATTGTGGCCTTTTTGGTGTGGCCAACATGTTTTGTCTTGATCATATCTTAAGTGTCTGGCTGGCTCTTTCTACCTGTGGCAGTGCTGGTGTTCGGTTGGATTTTGTCAACTCAACTATGTTAGGGCTACTGGTTTTCATGGTTTGATTTTTGTGGCATCGTTGCTCTGTGGATTCCAAATCCTGGTTAAATCTAAGGGTTTCAGGTCCCTTCAAAACCTGTTGTAAGGGGTTTTGGGTCCCCTCAACCCATTTTCCCACAATAAAAAACATGCTCAAATACACCATAAAAATAATGTCAAGATTAAAAATAGACTTACCACTGATAAATAGGTAATTAGATATTGTCCACATGACAAATTTAATGGAATAAAATAAAAACTAAATAATTATCCCTAGATTAGGACAATGGTGAGGGCTAGAAACATTTGGGCCTTGTACTATCTCTAGTACAACCATTGGGAATGAAAGACATTCTCAAAATTGTCATGCCAAGTGGAGTCGATATCTGGTAGCTACAATACTACACCAAAACATGTTGTATAAAAACATATATATATATATATAGTCCCATCTAGTGAAATGAAATTATGATATTGTATGGAGACCTAAATGAGTAATATGATATCATTACTTTCACCCTACCTAAAGAAAACAATGGAACAATGATATATTCTACACATAAAGTCCAAAAACATCAATATCATCAATAATCAATCATCAAATAATAACATATAATCATGGGTTAGCATCACATACAACACCATAATACATCACCAATATATAATCTAAGTCATCTAGTAAACCATCATGAACATCAATATATTCATCTCAAATGAAATATAACAATAATCATATTTTGAAACATATAAATTATTCCAATATCGTGAATCACATAAAGTTATCCATAGACACAAAGCAACAAAATAAATAACACATAAAGAGTCAAAACATAGTCTGACAAGTCAAAGTAACAAGTCCTAGATACAAGGCATGGAGAGGCACTACATCCTCCCCCATAGAACTAGGCTTACTCCTAGAAGCCTACAAAAAAGAACAAGGCATGTAATGTACCAAACCTATCAATCATATCAACACATAAAAAATAACCCTTCAACCCATCAATAGGCCTATACCACATCACACAACTCAACCAAATCTACCTCATCTCAAGGCATCCTTGTAAAGAAGTTAAGTAGCAGAACAACTTCCTACATTAATCTTGAGAGGAGGATAATGAAAAACAAATTATAGACTATTACAACCAATTATAAAAACTTAATAGAAATAGAAATAATAACATGTGTACCACAACATATTGATATACATGGGGAAAACCCTTTCAGGAGAAAAATCCCACACTCAAAAATCCACCCAATATATTATTCAGAAATTAGTAACAAATTATAATATACTTGCAAACAAAGCTCTTCATAGGAGTAGCACCAACTAGAGACTCAAAGGTATCTCAATAAATATTAGACTCTTACACATAACCTATATCTCATGCACTTCATATATAGGAAATACAATACAAGAAACTGTCAAATGGTAGTACAAAACCATGGGCTAAAACCACCCAATTAAGTAGAACCAACCTTATATCCAATGTAGATGCCATATGATGTGTCAAAAAACACATCAATGTGTGTACCTCCCATTATTAGTTCATTTATCTGTCCAATACATTTTTATATTTCCTATTTCTGGAGTCCAAACTTTCGGAGGCCATAACTTGTGAACTGGGTGTCTGATTGATGAACCATTTGAATCACCAAAAATATTGCAACATGATCTATCACCTTGTAACCTGCTACACCAGTTAGGCCCACTTTTTACTACATTTTGGAGGTTCTAAAGTCCTCAAAATTAAATTTAAACCTTTTATTGCACCTTCCAAAAACAAAAACTTTAGTATCTTAAAAACTAGCTATGATATTGTGACAAAGATTTACCAACATTCTTATCTAGCCAACCTAAAGCTTTGCAGAAAATTTTGAGCCATTTCATGCTCAAATAAAAACTTACTATAAATAGTAACCTCATTTAAATGTAAGGTTGAGACACCATTTTCCCAACAATCCCAACATTCTTCTATTGTACCACTCTGATCTCTCCTTAGGCCAATGCGCTAACTCAAGGGGTTTCCTCACAACATCTAATTCCTACCTTATATAGAAAAGATAAACCTACTAAAGAGAAATCTTCCAACTCACACCAATCTCTTAAATGAAAACTAGAAAATGGCATATATATATAAATATAAATTAGATATACATATTATCATAAGACACAAAACTATATCTAAGGGTAATTCTCATACCTACACAATGTCATCCATACATGTAGTTAGGGAGTTTGCATCTTAAGTCACACATAGAGTACCCATAAGCAATGAAATAAAAAAATCAATGGTAACATATATACTACTACAATCATGCCAAGGAATCAAGCATAGGTAATACACAATCTTGAGATCACACAAAGAGAAATAGATGTACTAGGTGAATAAAACCATACCTAATCATCCATTAACAACATTTTTAAACAAGAAGAATTCACATGATTATATTGATACCAATACAAGCTTATACAAAAATATAGTAAGAACAATGTGATGATCCTACTTTATTTAGTTCATAATTCAAGAATAATACAACATAAAATGCATATTTCATTAGAATGTAATATGGGTATTCATGCTTAAGCACCATTACCAAAAATATTCAGTTATCATTCAATGAATACAACATAATTTACTAGTCATCATGATCTTCCCTAATGCAATATTTATAAGTTTCATGTTTGTTCAGTCACATATTTCTAACCATTTCATATACTCAAAATAATTTCAATTGCAATCAATTATATAAACACGTTTTATTCCTTTTGTTGAATTACAATTCTATTTAATAAACAATCACATGTGTTACATTGTATCCAATGTCCTCCCTTATACATACAGTTAGACGTTCATTATGAATATGATAGAATACAACACTTAACACACAAACAAGACTAGCAATGTGAAACCTTTAGAATACTCACCTTGATATTTGTAAAAGAGAAAACACAAGTGGGGATATTTTCACCAATTCGATTAAATCAACAAGTGTGTGCAATTTCAGCAATAAATTAAGTGCAACAAGTGTCACAAAATAGACGGATAGAAAAGTTCGATGGCTGATTCTAGGCATAAGAAATTTTAAAAATTCAATGCTATCACATACATGATAGGACAGAACTTGCTAAAACCCTGATAAGTTATCAGTCGCAAATGAATTTCACATAACTAAGTGACTAATATTAGCCACAAATGAGTGAGTAACCACTACACAACACCTAAGGATGCAATATTCAAGATGATTTAGAGAGTGTACACTAACCACAAAAGATGCTTGTGTTATCCTAAACTTCATTTTAAGCAACATTTATGCAACAATATATGCAATAATGATTTCTACTTACTTCCAGTCACTACTATTTTAATGCAATGTAATTATATTCTTAAATAAGAAGAATTATGCAAACATTTAATTATGCAAGAAAACATATGAAGAGGGACATAAAATTACGATCATAGAATAACATATTAATGCATGGCACAACTTCACTTACATAGTCACACTCATGAGGTAGTCACAAACACACAGATACTCTACTCACATACACTATAAGGGTCTCGATAAACATAAGATCATAATATCAAGGATTATTGAGGATATGCATGATCATATAGAATAAGAGTGCTTTACACCATCACAAATACAAGGGTGACTAAAATAGCTCTAACGAGGAGTTCCTCATAGGGGAATGCACATATTCACAACACAAATCACTATCACACAAGGGTGCACAGAGATTCACATATTCATAGATACAACTCAACAGGAGCACATTGCTCAAACAAAAAATAAATTTACAATGGAAAAATGTATTGCTCTCAAAATAAGTAGGGTTCTCAAAAGGATAGGGTTAACATGATATTTTCCCTTCTCGACACCCTATAGTATGGTCAGACCAAGGAAAATCAACACAATATGATACTAGGATCACAACAAAATATGTATACGATATTGGGGTCACAACAAAATATGTACTTAGTGCAGATGATCAACAATCTTATCAATGCCACAAACTTATGGAATCACAATATTCTATTACAAATATGATAAATAATGCAAATTGGGGACATCAGTCCTTAACCCAATTGATCTACCATGATAGTCTATATAATTCCACTTATGATCATTTGTTTCATTTATGCAATGATACATTACTCCTAATGCTAGTATACCATGCACATTAGTGCAGTGATACAATATAAACACATCACTATCCAAACAATTCCTTTCACATATAGGATAGTGCACCATTATGAACATGAGAGACACTATAAAGCAATCATAATAGTTCCTAACACCTAAGAGTATGAATCACTTCTAACCCTACCACATATGAATGCAACATTATATAGTAAGGAGCACAATACTCAATCAAGAGTTGACATAAGCATCTAGTCAAAGTTAAACATGGAATCATCGCGCCATTATACTTATGATTATACCAAAACAAGGTCATTCCAAAGACCCTAACATGCATGAATGAAAAAATTAATCATCAACTATTTATTTTGTTTCATTTATATTTTTCAAATGTGCCCTCCTCCACTGCATGGTCTTCACTTGTTGGAATGGCTTAGGACATGCAAACTTGTGGGTTAGGAGTGTGTCCAAAAAAATTATGTTACAAGACTTTGACAATAAAAAGTGACAGTAAAAATTTGAATGATGGAAACATACAGGTGAATGAATAATCCTTTCAATTTAAAATTCATCTTAACATATTATCACATTACAATGATTTTTTTATTTTATTTTTATCTTTTTTGTTCCTTCCCTCTAAATTTCATTGTTTAGTTCTTTTTCTTTCTAATACATTTAATAGTTTTATTTTCAAAAATAATTTTATGATTAAACTTACATATACTAACTCATGCTCATGCATATGCAGGGAGAGAAAAGAATTGGTAGGTTTTGCAAGATTTTTCTAGTGGATTTTTCCCAATTAAGAACTTTTGAATTATTTTCTTTGCATCTTGATAAAAGAACTTAATATTATCATTTTTATCATTGATTTTTCTTAATAATTCAGAATCAATAATGGTTTTTGAGCTTCAGCTAGGTGGTCATTTGCTGCAAAAGACAACTGAGTAGTCTTTTGCATTGGTTTATGTTTCTTTTTTCATCTCACCCTTGGCATTGCCTGGATCTGTTTAACCACTCCTAGTGGAGTCAGATCTATTTATTACCTGATCATGCATAAATCTCTTGTAGATATAATGCAACCAATCTTTGAAGTAGAAATGTTTTGGCTGAAGCGTTGAGTAATCATTGACAACAGATTTCTTTCGCCGTTGTGAAGGAAATAATTGTTGAAATACAGTTCTTTCTTCTAACTTCTCCAATGAAGCGCCATCCTTAATTCCCCCTCTTGAGATCTAGAGTTACTACAAAGAGTTACTATAAATGATCTCTCCGATAGTAGTAGCATATTTAATTATAAATGTCTTTTCTCTATTGATCTGGTACTACTATTGGAGAGATCATTTAAAATTTAGAAATCGTTGGCAAAGTAACTCAAGATCTCAAGAGGAGGAAATATATATTCAAACAATTCATTCCTTCACAATGGTGAAATATATATGCAGTCTGGCTGTTGTGTGTTGGTCTTAGAGATCTACTGTAGATGCAGATTTTTGTGGGAGAAGATGATCACTTAATGCTTCGGCCAAAATATTTCTCAGGGAATCTCTTCCCTTGCCTTCCCTGCAGAGAAATGTAATTGCTGCATGATGCAAAGTGTTTGATTGGATGAATCTATTTGAAATATTGGTTGCCTGATATCTAAAAGAGATTTATGCATAATCAAGGCATAATCAAATCTGGGCAATGCCAAGGGTGAGATGAAAAACTTATTCATTGTAGAAGAGGATTATTTTAAGTAATTCCTTTCCTGATAGAAGAGGTTTATTGTAGAAGAAGAAGAAGTGGAGAAACTCTTCAAATTATTTCCTCTCCATCCAAATGGAAGAGGTTTATTGTAAAAATTCGAAAGAACATAATGATATTACATAAGTGTCAATGTTAGCCTAGGTATTTCTGATAATGAATTAGTTTCATTCTATTCGGAATTTCAAACTTTTCTCTAGAATGATAGAAAGTGTAATTTTACTATGATCAATTGCTCTTTTTTATGTGCTCCTTAAAAACATACCATGGATCAAGAAACCTTATCAGGGTTTTGGCAAATCAAGAAATTTTTCCAAGTTTTTGACAGAACAGGAAAATCACTTATCTATTGAAAAAAAAATTTAAGAGGGGAAAAAATTGTAGATTGCGTTTTTCTTTTGATCAGTAATAGGCCATAGCCATATAATAATTTTATTAATAAAATTACATTTTTACAAATTCGATTGGGAGAGGGCTCCAGAAAGAAAGAATCAAATGAAGAATACCTCAGGTCTTGTCCATATATAATTCCAAAATGTACAAATTGTCCCATAAGGACTTAGATCAGATCACAAATCAGCCCTAGGCTGTAAACAATGAGAAATGAAGAATAGTAACAATCGGATCACCATAGGTATGGTTAGGCCTCTTGGCATCTTGGCTGCAAAGATCGATCATAATCTTCATGCTAAGGTTCTACCTTCATCCAAATTACATCAAGACATGAGATGAGATAGGATACGTAGGGATATGATAGATCTTTGATGAAGGCTTCAATAGTCTGATAGTATTTTAGTAGTTTACATTGCGAAAGAGAGATCCCATCTTTGTCACAAGTCTGATCTTCAAATATAGCCTTCTTCATGTGAGACCCTATTTGTGTGATAAGTGCATATAGAGTAAGTGTAGTATAGCTGCACAAAAATTGCACGGTAATCCCCATTGCAACTCTGATTATGAAAAATGGGAAATTTGAATGGAAACAGGACTTCAACCCAAACTTATACCATATCCATAAAAAGAAAGCATTATGGAAGAGAGTAAAAAGTATCATAGAGAGAACCAACTATGGGCGAATGAACCAGAACCATTCATCACTCGGAGCCAAAGGTAAGCATACCATCCAAACACATTAAGAAGCAAAAAGACCACAGTGATCCCCATTGCAGCTCTGATTATGATAAATTGGAAATTTGAATGGAAACAAGACTTCAGCCCAAACATATACCATATCCATAAAAAGAAAGCAATCTGAAAAGTATTCTAGAAGAGAGTAAAATGTATCATAGAGAGATCCAACTTTGGACAATTGAACTAGAACCATACATCACTCAGCTACACTAGTGGGATTCCTTTGACTACAACATGCCTCTATAGATTTCTGAGGCCATCTCAGTTGTTATGACTTGTAATTTCATTCCAACTAATAGAACTATGCACAGGGGCATGAAAGAGAACCAAAGATAAGCATACCACCCAGACACATTAAGAAGCAAAAAAACCACATCAAATACCCACAATGGAGAGTTGATTCCAACAATCACCTTGAAGTCATCGTCCAAAGACCTCCTTTTATAATTCTAAAAATCATACTTGCTATTTGGAGACAAGTGGGCCACAATGAAGCCATGGCATAACGTAAGGTAGTCAACTTTAGATACTGACCAAAAGAATTGTTGAAAAAAGCATACAATTCATTTAAGAACCAGAGTTGGGCTCTAGAAAGTTGTGTGACGCCTTACGAATGAAGTTTCATGGGTAAAGCTAAATCTTACAACATCATTTGAAAATTGATATTCCATTGTTTGGGTTTCCTTCTCACATTATTTCCAACGCCTCATTTTTGCTCTTGCTAAAAACCTAACTGTGCAGGACTTCAACTAAGCTTCTTCTTGCTGTCGAAAACATGTTTGTCAACCAAATTCCTAGCTGCAAATAATTATTTAAGGCCGAAATCCTCTATCCACCAATTCTATTGAATACCTTATTTGGCTTCTCTGTAAATACGTTTACAAGTAAAAATGTCAATTTTTTCTAGAATATAGAGGCATTTTTCTAGCAAAGTATTGAGTTTCCAGTTCGGGATACTTGACACCCTTATCACATTTATAACTAAGGTTGAATCCCCTTCTATTTCAACCTTTCTAATCCCTTTTTTGAGACGCTCTTGCAAGCCAAACAACGAAGCCATAAATTCAACCATATTATTAATATCTTTCGGGATTGGGACTGCGAGCTTCCCAATGAAACTACCTTCATGGTCCCTTATAACACACCCAACCCCCAAGGGGCCAAGGTTTCCTTGAGAGGCTCCATAAAAATTAAGCTTCATCCAACCCTTGTTTGGAAGAATCTAAACTGCTTCACTTCTGATTGTCCCTAGAACCCCTAAGAAAGAAGGAATCTTGATCCTTGGCCAACTAGATCTGATCTGAGCATCACTATCTATGAAGTTCTTTTTGCTAGCTGATAGATCTAAAGAAAGTATGTTATTAATATTCTCAAAAATAGATACTTCTAGAGAGTTCATAACTAAACTAAGTTTCCTTGCTTTATTCTAAAAAATTCTCTTATTTATCTCTTTCCAGACCTCCCAAACTAGGCAAGAAGGCGTGGCTTCCCATAAAGAGCTGAGGATACCATTATGTGGACTGATTGGCAAACCTTGAAAAATAGAAACAATATCATTGGGTAATTTTGTTATCCATCCTAATTTAGCACAAAGCCATCTCCAACATTTAGTTGTAAAGGAATAATTAAGGAGAAGGTGATCTACTGATTCTTCTTGGGCTTTACATAGAACACTTCTTGATGGGCCTTGGAAGCCCATTCTCCTAAACTTATCTGAAGTTAGTATTTTCCTTCTAATGGCTAGCTAGGCAAAAAACCCTACCTTAGGGATCATATTATTACTCCAGAAAAGTTTTTGGGGAATACCTAAATCATAATTCTCCATTTGATTAGCGAGAAGATGATAGCCTTCTTTAACATTATATTGACCCAATTTTGAAGGCAAACAGATGAGGGAATCATGTACTTTCCTAAAGGCCAATTGTCTATTCTTAAGAATATCCACTAGCTGCTCAATTTCTCTAAGAGGTAGGGGTAAACCTAGAAAGCACTTCCAGGACCAACTCATTATAGTGTCCTCCTCTAAGAAAACTACATAGTTTTTTATTAAGGATCCCCAATGTTGCTTTAACCAAGGTCTGGTTGACTGAATTGAGATTATGATATCCAAGTTTGAATACCCTCCCTAGGAGTCTTCCCAAAAGAGGTCAAAAAGACCATCATGAACATCCCAAGACAGAAAATCTACCACTATGTGCTTGCATTTAAGAATGAAGTTCAATATCCTAGAACCCCTTGGAGGATTGATCTCTCTCATAAGGTTACCTGAGTTTTCTACATTCAAATAATTTTCTTGCAATAATCTAACCCACCTGGTCGAGGGTTCTTTTATCATTTTCCAAACAAGTTTTGCACCCAATGCTTGATTCTAGAGAAGTTGATCACACCAAAGCCTTTGGTTTACAAATTTTCTCCCATGCAATCAAGGCAATTATGTTATTACTTTAGAATTCTACAAAAAGAAGTTCCTCATTTTCTTTATTATGAAGGAATTCATTCTTGCAGTTAGAGCCAAAAAGGAGAGAAGATAAATGAGTAACGCTGAAATAACCGAATGAAGCATAAAAAGCCTACCCACCCAGGAAAGCCACATCCCTTTCCAAGAGTTGATAGTCTTATCCATTTTAACTTTCAACAGGTCCCATAGTTTTGAGTTTCTTAATCCTTTGTCTACTGGGATTTCTAGATAAATACAGGGAAAAAGGCACCTCTTAAATTTAAGAATTTTAAGAATTCTTTCTTCTATCTTGGAGGAGGTTTAGAAGAAAAAGATTTCTGATTTCTATCCATTGACAGATTGACCCAAGGCTCTACCATAAGAGATCAATAATTCCAAAAGCTGAGTTGCCTCTATTCTTTTAGCTGCTCCAAACAAAAGTTTATCATCAACAACTTATTGGTGAGTAGCACAAAAATTTGTAGTTATCTTGATACCTTTGATTCTGTTTTGCAGGCGCATTGCTTTGATTTCTCTCCCTAATCCTTCTACCATTATGATGTAAAGAAAGGGAGAAATTGAATCTTCTTGTTAGATCCCCCTTGAGGTTGCAAAGTATCCTTGTGGAATCCCATTGATCAGTATTGAGAATTTTAGTATGGAAATTCATTCAAACACCCAATTGATCCATTGGTTATTAAAGCCAAAGGCTTGCATTATTTTATAAAGGAAATGCCAATCCACATTATCTTAAGCCTTTGAGATGTCCAATTTTATTATCATTGCTTCCTTAGTGGAATTTTGCAAAGTGTGGATAGCTTCTTGGGAAACAATTACCCCATCTAAGATCGATCTACCTTGGACAAAACCTATTTGCTCATCCGAAATGATGCCATTCATAAGGGGTTTCAATCTATTTGTCATAACCTTGGACAAATTTTTATAGATTGTGTTGAAAAGAGATATGGGAAAAAAATCCCCAAGTTTGATGGCTTTCTCCTTCTTCGAATTAATGGTAATAAAGGTATTGCTAATTTCCTTAATAATTTTGCTAGACTTTCTTGAAGCCTCCAATGCATCCACCAACTTTGACCCAATAATATGTCAGCATTTCCTAAAAAAGCTAGCTGAATACCCGTCTTGGCCAGGAGCCTTGTCCAATGGAAATTGATCAAGGGCTCTTTTGACCTCCTCCACAGTGATTTTTTTATTTAGTTTTCTATTATGCTCTTTAGTTATGATTTTGGAAATAGTTGAAAGAAACTTGTTTTGATATGCTAGGATGAAGCCTGATTCATTATTTAGTAACTTGGAGAAGAAGAGAATAATTTCATCACAAATCATTTGCTGGTCCTTAATTATTTGAAGCCCTTGATTTTTCAATTTGTAAATGCTATTTATTCTTCTTCTTTGATTGGTAACATTATGAAAAAATTTGGTATTCCTATCTCCAACTTGAAGCCAACTCTCTCTTGATTTCTATTTAAAAAAAAACACTTCTTTAGAGAGAATATCCTCATAATCTGCTAATAATTTCTTTTCTTTGACAAATTCCTCTTGAGTCATACCATCCTTAATAACCTTTTCATTCAAATCTTCCAACTTCCTCATTCCACCATTGATCTATGAGGACACAGAAATTAGGATATTTCATCCACATATTCTCAAACCTAAACGGAGGTTTTGAGAATCGTGGAGGACCCTGAATAGTCAAAGTAAGGGTCTGACCCTGAGCATGGAAGAACTTTGCAATCCAGAGCATAAAGAAAGGAAGTATAATTGCCCATCCAAAAAACTTGTCAATCTTTTCTGCTATGTGGCTAAAGCCTAGCCTACTATAATTGGGATCTTTCATCTACATATTCTCAAACCTAAACGGAGGTGTTGAGAATCCTAGAGGACCCTAAATAGTCAAGGTAAACTTTGCAATCCAAAACATAAAGAAAGAAAGTATAATTGCCCTTTCCAAAAAAACCTTTCAATCTTTTCTGCTATGTGGCTAAAGCCTAGCCTCTTATTAGTCCAAGTAAATACATTGTCTCTTGAGTCCACCTCAAGGATTCCATTTTGTCAATCAGTCATTGAAATCCTGCTGGGATCTTCCAAGCCTAGTCAGACCACCTATTTTCTCATTTAAACTCCTGATTGCACTAAAATCCCCCCAATAAAAACTATCTCATCACAGAATTGAGATAAAACTCCATCTAATTCTACCCAAAATACTCTCTTCTCTGCCACTATCGTTGGGCCATGAACATTAAACAAAGAAAATTAAGAGGAAGATCTGTAACAACAACCACCATCCAATTCTTGCCAAAAGCCACTCTTTAAACTTGTATCACTGAAGGTTTCCATAGGATTAATAGTCCCCCAGAGGCACCCTCCACCTGAACTGCTTCCCCTTTATAGCCACAGTAATGATTCTTTATGTTTTTAGCAAAGGACTCAACTTGAAGAAGAGAGAGTTTAATTTCTTGGAGCATTATAAACCATAAGAATTCTACTTTTGACCAAGCGGCTTTTCTTTCATTGTTGTTCAAGACGGGTAGTTCCCTTCCTTACTTTCATGAAATTTGTGATTCCTCTTCTCCCTATAAAGATAGATTCTCTGTCAAAGATTTCCTCCCCTTTGAGTTTTGGATTTTCATCATGACAAAATAAGTATGAATTGCTTGTAGTACATTTAGTGAAAATTCATAATGATTGAAACAATGTTACTTTCAATATTACAATCAACATTGTTTTATGAGATCAAAAATCATGTTATATTATTTCTTTCTTTCTTTTTTCAATAAAAGTGGATTATTCCACTAAACTTTTTTATTAATATTTTTTATTTTTTACATAGGATTCAAAGAGCATACCAGAGGAAAGAACCCTGGGAAGAAAACCTCTGGTCATGGCTCATAAAATAAACCACATACAAAATGCAGTCACAACACATATATTATCAGTTTTGTATAGAGCCCATATGACAATTTGCCAAAAAAACCCATCAGATAATTTTCAATTATAGACTCCATAGCTGCTATCAATGGAAGAAGACAAAATTTTCCAAAGCCCTGTGCCAAATCCCATGAGCCAAAAACCTTCATGCCAAAAAAGAAAGTATCAAAAAACCTTTGAAAAAACACTATTATATCAAATACCATGACCTCGAACTCTTCTCCAGACAACGAACATGAATACTTGAAATGAAAGGGGAAAGTGTGAATAATTATCATTTTACATCGACGTTACTCAACGAAATCATATGACTATTGCTGCAAACCTTCCCATACCCTACAAGGAATTTCCTCAAAACCCACCTCTCACTAATTAGCATTGCTATCAATGGCTAAATTTTCCAAATAATCTGCAATCTTATTAACTTATTTGTAACAATGGGATACCAAGAAAGATTCAAACAATTCTAATTTTTGTAAAATGGGATCAAGTATATACTATAAATTCCAACAATTCGATTTCTTTTTCATAACACATTGAATAATCACTATAGAATCACCTTCAATTATTAAGTCCTTAATTCCCAAAGAGATTGCCATATCCAATCCAAAAGACAAAGCATGAAATTCTGCGTAATTGTTAGTTTTAAAACCAATAGCATGACACTTAGCTCGAATAAAATTTGCATTGTGATCATAAATTACCATGCCTACCCCAGCCGGCCTAGGGTTACCACGAGAGGCCCCATCAAAATTCAGTTTAAAGTGCCCCTGCGAAGGAGGTTTCCATCTAGCAGAGCATCTCTTACCTATTGCATCATTCTGTTTTAAAATTGAACCATGAGAGGGTAAAACTGACAACAACTTCCAAACTCTAGTAACTCTACTATCCCAATGCGTAAAAGAAGTAAGATTTTCCAAATTCTTATAAATAAATCACAAAGCAACCTCAAAGATTGAAGACTCAATTTTTAATAGAACCTCAGACACAGGAGACCTTGTTTTTTTAAATATCCTATTGTTTCTCTCTAGCCAAACATTCCAAATCACAATAGATGGAGATATGATCCAAAGGCATGCATAAAAAGATGAGGCAAACATAAAGGGCCAACATTTAAAATGGGAAATGATATCCTTACCAATAAAAAAGGATATATTTAACTTCTCAAACAACCACTGCCAACATTCATAAGCATAATCACAATGTAGGAACAGGTGTGAAGAAGATTCTAAATTTTTGTTACAAAGGACACAAGGGAAAACAACAGTAATACCAAGCCTGTCTAGTCTCATACCTGTAAGGACTCTGTCCTGAACTACCAACCAAGCAAAGGCTCCATCTTTGGGAAGACAAGCCGAATGCCAAAACAACTTATAAGGCCAAGAAGATAAATCTTTAGCAACCATAAGAGAGTTGTAACCATCTTTAATAATGTACTTACTAGAAATATTCTTTGTCCAAATAAGTTCATCCTTAGATTTAGAAAGAAATACAATTCTATCCCCCAAAATCTTTTCAAAATCTAATTTCATGATTTGACCAACATCTAATAAATCAATCGACTTCCATCTAGCTAGCTTAAGGGGTCTACTAGTCACAATTTCAAAATAATCTGCTACAAAAACACCCCAAAGGGAGGAGAGAACAGTGATCAGAGGAGACCAATCCCTAATATTCACCAAAGGTGCATGTCCATTCCATACTTCATCCCAGAATCTGACCTTTCTACCATTATGAACAATCCATCAGAGATGAGGCAAAATAACTGATCTACATTTACAAAGGAAATTCCAAATAGCAGAACTCGAAGGCAAATTTGAGACTTTAAAAATGTACTCTCTCAGTCCATTATTTAAATATTTGGCAAACATAATCTGTACCCATAAGGAGCTAGGCTTGTCATATAATTTCCAAACCAACTTAGCACCTAAGGCTAAATTTTGATTCTCTAGACTCTGAATTCCTGTTCCCCCAAGTTCCTTAGGCAAACATACCTTATCCCATGCAACTAAAGGGAGTTTCTTCTTGCCATCTTTATTATTGTTCCAAAGAAAATCTCTAAGAGTATCCTATAAACTAACAATGACTTCTTTTGGAGACGTCAAAAAAGACATGAAATATATGGGAATAGCATTCAAAATAGACTTGATGAGAACAATTTTACCTGCCAAAGTTAACCATCTATGATTCCATGAGAGAATTCTTTCAGAAATGATCGAAATAATCTTATCCCAAAAACCAATCTTATCATGTTTAACAAAGAAAGGAATCCCAAGATAAGTACATGGAAGATTTCCTGTCTCAAATCCCCAAAAGGATTGCAACCTATGCTGAACCAGTTGTGATGTATTAAGGAAAAAAATCTTTGATTTATCACAATTCACTTTCTGTCTAGAAAATGATGCATAATTTTGTATTATTCTTTTAATCACTTTTGCCTCAACTAACGAAGCATGTCCAAATAATAGAGTATCATCTGCAAAGAGACAATGAGAAATACTTTGGGGAATATTCTGAATCCTTATACCTTTCCAAAGCCTCCCCCACTTTAGCAACCCTAATAGCCCAACTAAAGGTTTCAGCTAGGAGAATAAACAAAAAGAGAGAAAGGGGATTTCCTTGTCTCAAACCCCTAGAGGAAGTGAAAAAACCACAAGGAGAACCATTAATTAAAATCGAGAATCTTGCAGAAGAAATACATGCACAAATCCATTTGACCCAGGCCTTGGAAAAACCTAACTTCTCAAGAACAACACATAAAGCCCCCCACTCTACTCTATCATAAGCCTTCATCATGTCTAGTTTAAGTATCATGGCCGAGGTTCTTTGGGTGGAAATAGAATGCAACACCTCATGTGCTACGATTGCACCCTCTGTTGTCTCCCTTCCAGGAACAAAACCACCTTGCTCTAATGAAATGATCCTAGGTAGAATTTTTGCCAACCTAAGGGAAATTGCCTTTGTAAATATCTTATAAAAAGTGTTACATAAAGCCTTAGTATCCTCTTTTTTAGGAATAATTGCAATCATTGTAGTATTAAGTTCTTTTAAAATGGACCTATTTCTCCTAGATTCCTCGAGAGCCAATAAAACATCATTTCCCACAAAATCCCAACATTTCTGAAAAAATAAAGGAGTAAAACCATCTGGTCTCGGGGCTTTATCCAGATTCATGGTAAAGACAACACTCTTAACTTCTTCTAAGGAAAAGGGAGACATCAACATCTTATTGTCTTCCAAAGATACTAAAGGAGGAATATTAGATATAATATCATTGCTGAGATTTCCATTTTCCGAAGATAATAATGACTTAATAAACCTACCTGCCTCTGAAGCAATGTCCTCTAGCTCTGTCAATAAATTCTCATTCTGACACTGAATACAAGATATCCTATTCTTACATCTTTTAATTTTAGTTGAAGAATGAAAAAATTTTGTGTTCCTGTCACCATTGAAAGCCATAACTCTCTAGATTTTTGTCTATATTATTTCTTTGTTAATTCTAGAAGGAAAAAAACAATCTCCAAATATTTAACACAGATGATAGAAGAGATAATGATATATTCAATCACCAACAGTAAATACATAAATACAATTTATTTTTATGTTCACAAATTATCATTATATTGACAGAATTTCTTTTATCTTCTCTTTTTATCTTCTAAATCTCAGCAGACTAACATAAAGCTACGTTTTTATTTATATCTTCTTTATCTTCTTTATCTAATAGTTGCGAGGATCTCCTAAACTGGTACTGGTAAATTGGTCGATAATACAAAAGCTTTTTATTCAAGAACTCTTACGAAAGGTTTCAAGAATAGTAGGTATGCTTTACACCAGCAGCAACAAAATCATGACCGAACATTTACCAGATCGCAACTTCAAAGAAAAAAACATTAAGCTTCTATGATTCAGACAATCATAGAACAATTTTTAAAATATAGAAATTATTTAACTGTAAAATGAAATTCTATAAAGCATAGCATAACTTATGATCAAAACACAAAGCATTGTCTATAAGCACTATTGAACCAAAAAAATTAAGCTTCTTCGGTTAGGATTCAGACAATCATTGAACAATTTTTAAAATACAAATTATTTAACCGTAAAATGAAATTCTATAAAGCATAGAATAACTTATGATCAAAACACAAACATTCATATTAGTTTATATAGATTTCAAAGCATTGTCTAACAAATTATTTAACTGTAAAATGAAATTCTATAAAGCATAGCACTATTGAAACCCCAAAAAATACAACGAGCTAACATTGAAATAGAAAAATAGAAAACTAAGACAGAATAATGTTTACTAGTTTCATGAATTATATTTCTTTTGTGAAGAAGGTATTTATTGTATTTTTCCTTCAATGTATTTAAATATTATGTATGGAAAATGTATTTCAACATCATTGATACCACAAAATAAATATATAGATTAACAAAATTTATAAACTATTTAAATCTTGTTCATAACTATATTTAGGCTACACACTTACCAATACATTGCATTGTTATTCCATATTATTAACCACAATTGCTCGTCTTTTTTTTCATGCTCTTTCAAAATAGATATTAGCTTATATATGATGTGTTTCTCTTTTTTTCTTTTCAAGATTTTCAGTATTACAATGGTACAATATCTGATGAGATTGTTGGAAACGTAAAATTTGATTGTTTTATTTCTGTCAAGGATCGTACTAATTGAATCTTTCGATCCACTTCAAAAGTAGAGTATTCGTGGACAAAAAAAGCCAAAGGGTAATTTTTAAAAAAAAATTAAACCCTCATTTTGATTAGTTTTATATGTAAGTGTTTTCTAATTATTATAATGTTTATTTTATGAAAAATACATACGTGTTAACAGTTCTGAATAACAAACACTATAACAAATAAAAGACTATTTATTTTAAATCAAAATTTAAATCTAATTATATCTAGAAAACATTATAAATTTTCTAAAAAACCATTTCCAAAAAAAGTTAAATTAATGATAAACATATTTTTGTTTTCAAAAAGTAATGAATTAATTAAATTAAAAATAATCTTCTTATCATTTCCTTTACTCTAAGTTGTAATCCACCTATTGAACACACTACAACAAGAATCATAAAAATTTAGCCATGATGTTATGGAAGGTATAAATAAAATCCATATCATATCTCATTATACCTCTATATCATTATTCAAACCTTTCATAATACCATGGCTAAAATTTTATGATATCTTTTTTTTTAAAATCTTGTGATTTAATACATCAAATGTAGAAACACTGAATGAAGCATTGAAGACACTAGAACCTGCAAATAAAATACATTCAACATCAAGTTAATCCATAATAAATTCAGTAATAAGTTATAATAGACATTATAAAAATAAATTTTAATAATACACATTCCATAGTGCATTAAGATCATACCTCAAATACTTCAACAAATATTGAAAATCTCTTGATATTAAAAGTTTTTCAAAAATCATCTTTCTATGAAGCTCTCAATCTTTTCTTCCTGTATCCTCTTTGGGAAACTCTTGATTCTAGAATAGAGAATCTCCCACAAAAGTTGAAAGAAAAACCACTAATTGAAATACAAAAGTATAAATAAAATATAATTATCTAGATTAATTAAACTAGAGAATGACCGCTATTTTCTCAAATCAAAATTTCCATTTCTAATATCACCACTTATCTTTTAAGCCAATTTTTAAAAGTGAGAACCATTCCAAAATACTTAAAATATATCATAATATAAACCCACTAGTTATCACATTAAAGGTTTATTTTTGCACAAATAATCAAGAAAAAGACACAAATGCGACTCTAAATTCTCCCTTATTCCAAATCTAAAATTTGTCATTTAAAATAACCTAATTAACAATCACCTAATAAGGCAACCAGTTCAAGGATACAAAATGATTAACACAAAATTTAAAAAATACGTATTTCCTTAACAAAACTTTAATCCTCTCATAGGACGAGAACAATGATATTTTTTTTTATAAATAGCTTAGTATGTTAGTGTTATTTCACAGAGTTTCATGAAGGGAGAAAATAAAAGTAATTAAAAAAAAACAGTAAACAGTAAGTAGTACGAGAACAGAACATAGTTTATATTAATGCCCTTTCCCAATAGAGCTGCCAGTGCTCTTTTCAATCATACATAAAACAGAGTTTTTTTTTTTTACCATGTACCAAAAATAGAATGCATTTTCATTCTCTTTCAGAACGGAGCTTTTACACACAGTCACATGAGAACTTTCCAGAACCTGCGCCAGAAATAAATGCAACATATGTGAGCACAATGAAAGAGATTTAATACATTTTACATTAGCTTCCACTACAAAGGAATGCATAAGCTTTACTTCTAAAATATGTTTAGCACACTGAAAGTCACCTTGTTGATCTACACTAGGATACATTTGTTACTTAATGTACATTCATTTTTATTATAAAATATCAAGTATCAAATGTTCAATTTGATGAGTCATTAAAGATAGTATATGCATGGCGAATTATAATGTTTATAGAAGAGATTTAAGAAAAAAAATTATAAAAAAATATTTTTAATTTAATTAATTCATTATTTTTTGAAAAAAATATATGATTATTATTAGTTTAATATTTTTTAAAAATTTAATTTTTATTTTCCTAAATTTTTTGGAAAGGGGTTTTAAAGAAAATTTATAATGTTTCAAGATATAATTAAATTGAAATTTTGTTTTAGTAATTGGATCATGTTATAGAAAATCTTATAAGAGTATGTAGATGACATGCTAGCTAAGTTAAAAATAAGAGAAAATCTACATATTCTCGAGCTTGAACAAATCTAAGTTATGGCATAATCTAAGAATTGTGACTTTGGTGTCACATCTAGAAAGCATCTAGGATTGATTTTCTCTAGTTGAGGCATTTTTGTTGACCCAACAAATGTAAAATCTATTTTAGAAGTGCCACAACCTGTAATATATAACGCTTGGACACTACAATTTTTCTTTTTTTAATTACACTTAGCATCCATTACAAACTTGATTGAATGATCATCTTCCATTTAATTTAGTAGTGCTAAATCTAATACTCCTCCAATCACCATAGTGGTGGAAACTCGACGATGCTTTATAGTTATATTCTTATGATCAAAGTATTAGCTTTCCATGAATAGGGTCATCTCCTTACCCAAACATTAGTCTCAAGGATCCACTCCTAATGCCCTAGCCTACAAATCCTCTCAGGGAAAGTCAAAGTCTATGTAGTTTGAATCCAGGAGACTACTCTCTCCTCTTGATGAGTTCTTGATCTCTCTCTAATCCTAACAATTAATTAAGCAAACCTTTTAACTTGACCTCATTGCAAGAAGAGCTACACATTGCCATCTAGTGTTGGTTCTATACTCATGAGCATACGAACATTAGTGTTCAATGTAGACATATACACAAGGGTCATATCACATCTCCTACACTCAGGGATTATCACAATCACATATACACAAGGAAATATTTTGTAGACATTACAAGTTCACATGATGGCTCGCTCCAGCATACATCACATACCTAATGAGTAGCTCACACATACATCACATAAACATTATTGATTTTCTCATATAGACATTACAAACTATGATGACTGTCTCATATATATACATCATAAGATATAAGTGATTGGCTCATTTACAAGCTTCATAGATAAGTGACTGGTTCATATTCATGCATCACAAGTTACTATTGATTGGCTCGTGTACATGTAATAATAGATAATAGTGATTGAATCAAGTACAAACACCACATATAATAGTGATTGGCTCCTATAGGCATCACAGAGACAACATGAATAAATCATCCTCAATGGCTAACTATCTCCTATCCATAGTGTGTCCTACATAGAGAAGGAATGTCGGTGCACTGCACACTACACCATGGGTCCCATTCTTCTCTGTGATCATTTGCACCAATAGATTTAGGTAGAGGATTTAGTGCATCCCATACTACACTGTGGGTCCATCCTCAACTCAATAGGGTCAACTATACCATCAATCAACTCGGAAGAGGATTCTGTGCATCCCATGCTACACCATAGGTCCATCCGCAGTCCCAAGGATTTTCACAAGTAGTGAACCAACCTATCCCACTGGATTCTGACTCAATTGGCTATAGGCAACTGATGACAAGCCCGTTCAACCAAGAAGAAGTAGCTTCGGACATATACCCCATAGTGACTTTAGGGATATTGCAGCTATCTTCTTCACAATCTCGAGTAACACTTAGCGTCAATCACCCCCATGCAAGGTGTTTGCCAGTGAACCCTCATGATACAACGATTAGCTCTGGTTACCACTACTCGCATGACCAGGAAACTACCAATGCAACCGTTACCATATCAAATCCCAGATAGCCCTTAGCAATCCTTCACCTTTGTGAACTCGGTGAGTGTTGGGAAATCTAACATTACAATAGTAGCTCTAGCCTCCACCATTGGCACTGTCCAATGACTTGACTTGCTATCTGTTACCATATCATGTCTAGGGTAGTCTAGGTAATGTCACCTCCATGAACTAGGTGATTTCCGACTAATCTCTTATAGTAGTCTAGACATCGATCATTGGAATAGTCCAATAACTACTTGTCTTTGCATAAATATCCCATCGGTTTACTATTGTGGGGGTCATAGACATCAAGATTCAGAATACTAGACAAATAGATAAGAACAACAAAATCAAGTAATTGAGGAGGCTATAACTCCTGGTTTTAACTTCACCAACAAATGATACAATTGTAAAGAACTAACATAAGATAGCCTCATCTCATCCTAGACCCTTAAGCCATTACGGACTGTGTGGTAGTCAACCCATGTTCACATCCTTGAACTTTCTATTTGATGGCATATAACATAATATTACACTTATTAAATTCTCTTAAATCTTTCATAATCTTCTAATATCAAATCAGCCTCATCTGAAGCCTACTAGGGATGTAAGATCAAAATGTTAGGAACAACTCTGAATCCTAGATTTATCCCCCCCTAGACCCTATCCCTATGAACTTGAGGTCACAGGATAATTATTTGCCAAATAACCGCCTACATTATAAGTTCTCTAAAGGACACCTACACTCAGGTTCCCATAACCAAGATTTTATTAACGTTACCCTTCAAATAAAAATAGTTAATAATAGTTAAGTAATCATAAGTAAGCTCACCTTTTAACAACCCATACCATAACTCTTCCATCCACGTATGTCCTTAACTTAAATTTAAACTTCGTCACATTATTCAACATGAATTTCATTAACCTCTTATAGGTTTACCTCCTTGACATAAACTACACTTATTTCTAAATTCAAACATTTAGCAACACTATATCCTTTATATCATTGTATGAAGATGTAGATTGAATAATTAGTAATATTCTTAACTCTCTCTAATTTTCCTTTTACCCTGTCCCTTTACTATAACCTCTTATTATTGTGATGATCTAGCTTATAGACTAGATAATCTATTCATACTTAATCATTTAAATTCTTAATATGACCTTAATGGTCACCCATAAGGTATTTAGATAAGTTTCATAACATGTTCATACAAGGTAAATCATGGGAATATCAAAGGAGGAGCATGAGATGGTGTAGAGAGAGATGGGCAAAGGGAAACTCATGGTAGTATTGCAGTGGATTTCATAAAACACGAATATCTCCAAATAGAAGAAATAGAGAAAATTTTAGCAGTTACACCAGACATAACTCATTGTTTTAGAGCTAAGTACACCTTCTCCTACATGTCTTTATTAAACAATGGTTAACTCTAATTTATCGATTTCCATAGCTGAAAATAATTAATCTAGGATGATTTAGATGTATGGATTTGGTCAAGTTGTCATATACATAATGGAGATGATGTGCCTCATACAAGATATACATTCTCAAAGTATTTCGTCAAAATAGATCAAGTGCATCAGGTAGGTATTTTGTTTCTTGAAATACATTATCATCAATTTGTTATAGCTACAGGGATTCTATAAAGGAATTGGTTCGTTGGGTTGGGTTTTAGTATGGTTCATTTTGGATTCTTGTTGTGAGGAGCAATTTTAGTGTGAAACTTTTATTGCAACTAAGATAGTTATAGAACTAGTATATATATTGCTATAAATATTATGAGAACTCTTGGTTTGATATTCATTGGATTATTTACTAGTAACCATGGGTTGGAAATCATTTGTATACCCTATAGAGGTAGTTGTCAATATTTCACAAGAATACATACGATTATTTTATCCATATCCTTGATACATGTAATATGATAAGTACCATTATTATGACCAGTGTTAGATATATGAAATATAGTTTTATGATAACTATATATGACACAACCCTATACCTTGTAGTTGTATAAGAACATAGCATGATTGATTTGCATAGTACTATATTAAGAGGAGAATAATTATTTTACCTTATTCTGAAATTTTGTTTGGGTTAAAAGATTCGTGCCATAGCGTAATCAGCTATTGAGGAAGTTTGATGGATTCTATAAGGATTATGCTTCTTGACTCTTCACTATCAAAGACCTAGATGCCATTATGTTAACCATGAACTAAGGAATATCCTTGAGGAATTAATTAAATGATAACTATAATATGGTAGCTAATATGACAACTTTCTATACCATAAATATTATTGGGCTAATATTATAGCAAGTAATATAATTATGGTGGAAGGTAATTGGAACCTAAATTCTTAATTGACAATAGTCTCAGACCTTACTACCTTATATCATGACAATTATTTTTATTGTCAATATCTTGTAATAGGATGTGGATGGTGTAAGTTGATAGTAGGTCTCTTTTAGAAGGTCTCTCTTGAATAGATTAAAAAAAAAGAATTTAATGAATAATGATAGCATTAATATAGTAATATAATACTAAATAATATAGTATATAATATATTATTCCAACTCTTCTTCTCCTTACCATTGGGTTTTTTTTGTCTTGAAACCCCTCTTTGAATGGATAAATAACTGTGCTCTCTTCCTGAGCTCTTACTTCCATTCTTTGCGATGGGTTTCCTTTATTTGCTTACTGCCATGATCGTATGATACGTGCCTTATGGATTTGTTGCAGTGGCTTTCAAAACTTTCAAGTATTCTATTCAGCTGTTCATTTCTTCGTTTGTGCTTTCATCTTTTGCATACATGTCTACTAGAGTAGTTGCCTATTTCAACATTCAACAAATTTCATTTCTCCTAATACTTTGATGGAGCTATGTAACCCATTCAAGGTTCTCATTCGGCAACTGCAGGAAGGATGCCCTCACGGGTTATGAAGTATGTCTCTTTCTCTTTCTTTCGTTTTCTTTTTCCCTCCCTGTGTTCTCCCTTTTCCTCCCAGTTTTAGCCTTTTCTTTTTCCTTGATTATTTCCACGCAAAATAAATGGTCTCCATACCGTAATAATGGCATGGTTGCCTTCACTCATATGTGTCCATTCTTTCTTAATGGTGGATCAGAATAGCCCATACTTACACTGCATGTTTGTCAGTCATAACCTTTCCTGGCACCATACGGCTTTTTTTAATGGGTCACAAGTTAGTCATCCTCATTATCGTCCAATAAACGCCCACATAGCAGGACCATACATAGTCCATGCCTTGTGAATTCATCAACATTGACTATAATATTTTATTTACTTTTTATTTCCGAATGTAAACGTGGGATGTGACACCACCACCACAAAATCTTATATAACTAAATTATCTTTAAGGAAATTTCTCTAATAGATAAGTGCGAATCATTTTCACACCTATTAACAATCTTTTCGCAAGATAAAAGGATATCTTGCATCCCATCTACTTCTTATTAACCTCTCCAAAAGAAACCATTACTGTTATATATATTAACTAGATTAATTGCTTTGGGGACAATTCTTACTAAAAACTGATTTTAAAAGTTGAGAGACGAACATCTATCAAATAAAAACATATTATTGATCTTTGAGATTAACTATAAACTAATAGAACGTGCATGTACATATACCATATTCAGCTCTCAAAATCTCTAACACTACAGGGAGTGTATTTAATCTGAAAGAATAAATATTATTATAAAGTGATAGAAATCATAAAAGAATTATTTATTAAACCATATGTCTTACCATTTACAGATAAAATCAGTAACTTTATAAAAGTAATAATAATATAACATCAAGAGTTTAAAACAAACTTTATTGTAAATTTCCCTATAAATTTTGCATATGATGGAGAGTCATCTTAAGCATTCAATATAATAGTAATTATAGAAGACCTCAGTATAGCTACAATAATATCATCTCTATGTTCGCCTAAGGTCAGTAGATCAATGGAAAAATCACAATGTCCATGTTCCACAACAATTGGCAAGATCTCCGATTTCTATAGAATTCCAAACGCTGAAGAGAGTCCAGCTCTCTTCTTTTCCCACTTGTCCATGCTCTCCAACTCTGAGAGGCTCAAAAAGATAAAATGCTATGTCACCTCCCGTAATTCTTCCGCATATAACTATCTGGCCACGCCACATTGTCATACCTTCAACTGTGAGGAAGCGAGGACAATGTGTTCCTACTAAATGGAATTGATGTTCCACATAATCAAACTCTATAACATTTCCACCGCAAAAACATAATAAACGTCCGAATGCAGGTAAAGGTGGATGCATAAATCCAAATCTGAAATTATGATTAGCAAAGGCATTAACATTGCTCATGTCTCTCCATATTCGTGTGTTGGGATCATAACATTGTACAGACCCTCCATTAATATGTCGTTTCATCACATATAACTTGTTATCAACAAATGCACTGTGGCAGGCATTGTCGCCCCAAATCAAGGGAGGAAGATATTCCCACATGTCTTCCTCTACATTATAAACTGCTGCTGTAAACAAAATCTCATCATTCTTGTCACAACCTCCAGCAATGTAGATTAGTTCTTTAGCTGAGTCCACTGAACAACCAAAAAGACATCTGCTATCAGGAAGGTCAGCACCTCGCTTCCATGTACCTGGAAGAAATGCGAACAACCATCGTTTGTTATTATGATTTTTATTTTTTGGTTGTAGGGTGGAGATGGGGA
Organism: Cryptomeria japonica; assembly: GCF_030272615.1. Classification (NCBI taxonomy): domain Eukaryota; kingdom Viridiplantae; phylum Streptophyta; class Pinopsida; order Cupressales; family Cupressaceae; genus Cryptomeria; species Cryptomeria japonica. The sequence continues at coordinate 224,541,824 of NC_081407.1, read as the reverse complement.
GATTTCGGCTTAACAGAAGACTCTAATGGTCATCTCAAATAGATAAGTCCATAATTAAGTTTGATGGAAGAGGGAAATTTTATATAAAATCGATGAAATCATTTCGCTATCCTTGAAACACTTATCTTGGACTAAAGCATTTCCAAATGAGAAACAAAGACTATAAGAAAAAAATGGGTTTAAAAGTTTAAATATCTTATCATTTCAAAAATCGATTTTGAGCCACTCAATTTTGTTATGAAATTTAGACTATTTATAATCTTATAAAAGAAATAAGCTTATTGAATGAGAAAAGCAAGAGATTACCAGAACAAAAATCATAGACGAAGATGAGTTTATAAGCTAGCTGTTGTTTGTCGAGAAACCCCATTACGACCAGTTTGTGATTAACAGAAACACAATGAGCAAACTTTATATATTGAAACCCAAAAGGAAGTGGGGGCAAGGTTTGAAAAGATCTTTTGAGAGGGTCGTAGATAATTATTGGGAAACGAATTCCAACACGCACTTTTAGTATAATCAATTCCTGGCTTGCACCACATTTCTTTCTATTCTTATAGAAGAGTGGGCTTCTTACAATATTTCCCCAGGTTTTACAAACAGATATTAGCTTGTAGTGCGAAGTCCACGGCACCCTCAAGAAGCACTCTCTGCTAATTTCATTTGGAAGACCAGGAATGATTTCCATTGTAATTTTTCTCCACGTTTTTCTCTACTTTTTGTCAGCCAAAATATCTATTGCAAACGCTTACCGCTTTTAATTGTGAGGAGGTGATTTATTCTTATAGATTCGTACGGTTTTTTCTAGAACGGCATATTACCTTTTGAAAATAAATCTTCAAGGAATTTAAAAAAATAAATAAATAATAAACCATATTTTATCAATTTAGAAAGGAAATCAGGAATTAATAGTAATGACTAAGAGGTTTTTGAAAAAATAGAACAAAAGAGTTCTATATCAATATATGAAAAAACAAAAATAAAAGTTTTGTTCTAAAATTGTAAATCAAATAGATATATGATGCAATTTTATGAATGGAATTAGACAAGGATGGATCATTTAACTCCGTGGCAATCATTTTTCCTTCCTTTAATGGAAATATTCACCACTCAAAATACATGTTGTATATGCAAACTTGTAGTAGTGAACTGGACCTATGTACAAATAAGTTTTTCTTTTTATTATTTATCAAATTATATTGTTCCATCTTTCAATAGAGAAAGGGGTTAACATTAGTTGGGTGTGCTCTTTTTAACAAATTTTAAAACATTTAATTTATTTTCATATACTAAGTAACTTGAGACTAGGAACAAAACTATGATATTTCACGCAAGGTTTGTATATATGTATTTAAGGTTTGGGCTTGTTTGCTTGTCTTGGTATCAATCAAACTATTTTCATCTCAATAGATTTCAAAGTATGTTTGTGTACACAAGACTAGATGCATTGATTAGTTTTTCAACCTAATAGACATCATTAAAATCACCCTCTCATATTTAGGGTTGGTATATTGTTGCTAGGTTTGTGATACCATGGAGGCTTTAATAGTCTTATGATACTATTGGTGGCCACAGGACTACATTTTTTCCTAAAGACTTCCTTAATTCATAATTTATTATATTCAGGTAATAGAGTTATAATCATACACCCTAATTCTCTATCTTATGTTATAAATCATAATTTTTATTTAGTTTTCATATAGAAACCATAAGAAAGTAATTATATATTTTATAAAGATTAATGAAATAAAATATGGTCTTATTTATATGCTCAAAATTGTGTTCTCTTTCAAAGACGAGTCTTGTCTCTATAGCAAGGATAATGCTTTTAACTTTACCTTCATATTTATTATCTACAATAAGAAACTTGAATATAATTTTAATTTATTATCTGCATTAGAAAACTTGACTATAAATTTTTATTGCTAACAAGTCACTATACAAGGAACATAATTAATGCTCTCTCCTACCTTGGGAAACTTGATATTGAAGATTCTGTTAGTGGATTTCCTTGGTAGTCTATTTTTTCTTAAGATTTGTATGTGTTTGAACTCTGCAAATATTCCTTATTCTTTGCTACCATTAAGTGTTGCCCATCGGTCCCACAATCTTGGTGACTCCCTATGCTTAAAGATGGAATGAGTTGAGTAAGCCATTCTTGAAATAGTTTCATATAATCATGTATTTTAGTTCTGTTTCCAAAGGGAACAAAAGCTTGTCTTAACAGTTGTAAATGTAGTCATAGTTTTAGCAAAAGCTAAGGAAAATATCTGTTCAAATTGCTGGTTTGCATATTGATTTATTTTTTCATTGTATCACAAAAGTTAAGAAAAGAAAAAAACAAGCATAGCAGCGCATATTATTAGTTGTGTTATTCTCCTTTTTGTAGGTTGAATGCATGTAAGTATAGTGTAGCCACAAATATATGTTTGTAAATATGGTTGTAAGTTCACTTCTTCTATTTAGGGAAGAGAATTAGTAGTTGAGCACTCTAATTTCGTGCTTCTCAAAAAATCTTATGTGGAAATTCCAAATCACTCCCAATTTTTTACAGTAGCTTACTTGGCAAGTCCTCTGTTTATAACTAAGCTTTCAGCACCACATCAGCATGCTTTTTGCCAAGGTGTCCAAAACAGCCCCCCAAAAAAGTGAGGCCAATAGGCGTGCAAAAGAGGCCCCAATAGTTGTGCAGCTGATATGGATCACCTGATTGGTTACTTTTTACAATATTAGTACATTTCCTAACAACTATTGGTAAATTTCCTAACAAAAAATGATATTTTATGTTTCAAACAATAGATTTTATTTGTTCAATTTTTAGAACAAAGGGTATCAACAACCCTCACAACAATTGATACATGCTCAACTACTAATGCTCTTCCCCTATATTTTTTTTAAACAGAGCCTTACCTAAAATTGACAGAAAGAACGAATAAAAAGATGTAAGTGCCTTAAGGATCTATCCTTACCTCAATGACAGAAATAAGAGGGAGTACGCATCAGCCGTTTCTTAATAATCTGCGAATACTAAACCAACAACTTTGTGTGGTATCATTTCAACCAGATGAAACCTACTTGTGTGAGTGTACGTGTAACTGCATGTATAGGGAAACCTCTTGACCATTATACGTGAAACAAAATCCTAGGAAACTTGAAGAATCCCGTGCAAGATATATATGAAAAAAACTGTTGGGAGCTAAGATTTTTAAGATTGCACAATCCTCATCAAACATATATAGACTTGATTTTAATAGTAAGATATAACGGCAAGCAAAAACAAAAAGCCCAATGAGAATGTAAGGAATTATTGTTAAACAACTAGCGAACCCTACATCAATAAAATAAGAAACATTTTACACTTTGATAATCAAGAAACCAAAGAAATGTTGCCCTTATCAGTTGAAAACACCTTCTCGCAGCAACATTGCTATGATTTCCTTCCCTTCCTAGTGAACATTAGTGGAGTGCCGGTTCCCAATCTACGAAGCCCTGCAAACTATACATAGACACGAATTGGTACAAGAAATAGGGTTTGCAAAAGAATGGAAAATATTAATGAAATTAAAAAAATGTAGCAAAATCATCTTGCAACCATGGGTGATTGGGCCGCGACATCTCCGGATGTGTAACGTGGCCTGGAAGTAGAAAGTGACTTCAACCTACACGCAAAACCCTTCAGCTTGATGGACAAAATTTTTTCTCCTCCGTTTTTGCAGCGATTTTTACAGTTAATTGAAACTGATTTGCAATGTCATTATGTTCGCTGTCCCCATTTGCTGTTAATAAAGAGAAACTTCTCCAAGTCCAGAACTGCAGTGTTTGTTTAGAGTTTGTTTTGACTTGTTAGATGCTCCTCACGTTTCCTGAAAATCAGTGGGCAGTTGAGTCTATTTCCTGCACACTCCCTAATAAGACTGAATCTTTTCATCCACCGTCCACGAAGAACACGGTTAAGTTTAGAGTTCTTTTGGTTTTGTAGTTCTGAGTTAATTAGAGGTGTTGTAATCAGTTTCTAATAATCAAAATAAAGTCTGTTTCTGTTTTATGCTGTAGCATACGAACTGTACTTGTTCTTCTACTTACAAAATTGGTATCAGAGCCACCCTACCTAAGGTGAATGAGTGCTTCTGTTTGAAATAGACTGTTGTAAGTATACAGCCTTTCTATGTGAAGGAGATATATAAGTTCAAGTGTGCTCTGTTACTAGCCAGTTTGCAAAAATGGCAACAAATAACATTATTTCTCAGCCTCAAATCCCCATTTTCAATGGTAAAAATTATTATTTTTGGTCAATCAAAATGAAAACACTATTTTGTTCCCAGAACATATGGGATTTGGTAGAGAATGGTTCTGCAAACCACGGGATGAGGCTTCATATTTGGCATTACCATAAGCAGAAAAATATCAGCAAAAAGACAATCGGAAGAAGGATGTTCAGACCTTGTTTTTCATTCAAGAGGATTCGATGTTTCCAATTATTCTTGCGGCAACCAGGTCCAACCAAGCTTGGGAGACACTAAAAAACACTTACTAAGGTACTACCAAATTAAAGGTAACCAAGTTACAAACTCTAAAGAGAAGTTGAAAATCTTTAAATGAATGGATCTGATTTTATTGATATTTTTTTAACTGAAGTAATGAATATTGTAACTAAATGTGGAGACATGGGAAATTATATCCAATCAAACAATTGTTGAAAAAGTTCTTAGAAGTCTACCTAGTAGATTTAATACAATTGTAGTTGCTATTGAAGAATCAAAAGACTTAACTCAATTGACTTTTGGAGTCTTTGTTATCCCATGAATCTTGAATAAACAGGAATAGCAATTCTTCTTTAGAGAATGCTTTAAAATTCAAGTTTCATCTAGCAGAGAAAGATAGAAAAAGAGGATGACGCAAAGATGGATTGATGAGTACAGATAAGGAGGAAGGACTAAGGACTAACCAGTCCAATCATAGTTCCAATAACAGAGTGTGATGTTCCCAAGTTCGACCTCATCAAATATTGTTGATATTGAGAAAGCTCCTTGTATTATCTTTATAATAAAGTTGATGCAATTGCATCAATTGAAACCAAATGGTTTGAAGACAATGTATTAATAATGATCAAGATTATTATCACAGTGATCAGCATAACCAATAAGGGATTCACATTCAAATCAACCAAGGCATATTGAAGACTCATCCGATGAAGTACAATGATATTTATGAATTCTATTAATATGTAGAGGAATTACATACACCGATGGAGGAGACTTGTGATCAGCTAAAGAAAATGTCTGTTCAAATTGCTGGTTTGCATATTGATTTCTTCGACAGCTTACATGATTGGACCACACTCTCCTGCTTGAAGTTTTAATATGGTGAGTTGTGTAGAATGAACAAATTATAATACATATGATGATTTGTAGACATATATTGAGCCGAATAATGAAAATAAGAAATAAAAGGATGGATTCTTATACTCGTTTTTACAATGTTGAATGCATGTAAGTATAGTGTAGCCACAAATACATGTTTGTGAATATGGCTGTAAGTTCACTCCTTCGTACCTATATTTTTTTAGCAAGGCCTTACTAAAAATTGACAGAAAGAACGAATAAGAAGATGTAAGTGCCTTTAATGACAGAAATAAGAGGGTGTACGCATCAGCCGTTCCTTAATAATCTGGGAATACTAAACCAATAACTTTGTGTGGCATCATTTAAACCAGATCCAAGTAGGTTTCATTTGGTTTGAATAAGTGAGTGTTACCTTTAATAAGTGTGAATGTTACCTTTAATAAGTGAGTGTACGTACAAACTCTACCTTTAATAAGTGTGAGTGTTACCTTTAATTTGGTAGTTACATATATATGAAAAAAACTGTTGTAGCTAAGATTTTTAAGATTGCACAATCCTCATCAAACATATATACACTTGATATAACGGTATACAAACAGAAAAAGCCCAATGAGAATGTAAGGAATTGTTGTTAAACAACTTGCGAACCCTACATCAATAAAATAAGAAACATTTTACACTTTGATAATCAAGAAACCAAAGAAATGGTGCCCTTGTCAGTTGAAAACACCTTCTCGCAGCAACATTGCTATGATTTCCTTCCCTTCCTAGCGAACTATTAATGAAAACTCCTTCTCGCGGCAACTTTAGTGGAGTGCCGATTCCAAATCTACGAAGCCCTGCAAACTATTAATGAAAAAAGGTTTGCCAAAGAATAAAAAATATTAATGAAATAAAAAAATTGTAGAAAGTGACTTCAACGTACACGCAATGGGTGATTGGGCCGCGACATCTCCGGATGTGTAACGTGAATATATATAGTGAATAAGACATCCATTCTTGGAATTATGAACTGAAAACTTATATCTTCTTTTATCCATATTCTATTTAAAGTCAGATCTAGCAATCAGATTAATGCCCGTAGTGAGCCCAACATCGTGTGCCCAATCTTATCAATTTCCAATTTGGAGGTAGCCCTCTAAGTTATGAATATATCAGTTGTAATCAGAGGAAGCCTTTTATCTCCTTTATCCATATTTGGATCGGCTATATGAGCACTTGCCATTTTGGCAATTATTGGTCACATATCTACAAAGAAAGATCGGAAACAACACCTTGTTGTGAGAGTTAATCGACTACATCAGACATAGCAGCATCATTCTAAATTGCACAAGCATATCAACATAATACACACAACAATAATTGCTATAAGCCGGTTGCAAGCACATAATTCTACTTCAGATACAATAACACTGATATAAATATATCAGAATCAGCATTGCACTAACATTGCAAGGATCATACATTGTATACCTGAATATCTAAGATATCCATTGCATAAACATCAATATTTTTCAAATTAGGAAATAAGTTCTGTCCTTTGAACTATTCTCAGAATTTCAAGTTAAATATCATAATAAAATGTTTTCAGTTTGGATAAATTCTGTATTACAGTTCTCTCTTTAAGTTGGACTTGTTTTTTCAAGATTAAATTAAGGAAATTCCCAAATGGGGACATTACATAGAGGATGAGGAAATCAATTCCAAAAGAAAACACCAAGGTTTGATAAAACTCATATTCAATGTTATTAGTATAAGAAATATGGTCATTTGGCAAATGAATATAGGAAGAAACATTCAGATATGGATAAACATGGTGCAAAAAATTTAGATTCATCTAATAATAACTTTGGTAGTTTATTCATAACTTGTAATGTTGCACAACAAAGCTCTAAAGATATATGGTTTCTATATAATGGCTCTAGCAACCACATGACAAGAAATAAAGAGTTATTTGCTAATTTGGATGATTTTGTGAAATCGAAAGAAAATTGGGAAGTGATATTATAGTATCTATAATGGGGAAAGGTGCTATAAATGTATTGACTAAAAATGCAGAAAAGAAATATATTCCTGATATTTACTTTGTACCTAGAATAAACACAATCTAATGAGTGACGGTCAATTAAAGGAAAAAGCGTATAAAGTTTTCTTTAACAAGGATGTATGTACAATCTTGAATAGATATCCTAGTGATGGGTTGATTTCCAAGGTTGAGATGACTAGGAACTAGATGTTCCCCCTATAGATTCATGATATTCAGGGAATAAAGGAAGCTAATTTCAAGGCAAAAAACTTACACTGAACATGACTTTGGCATTTGAGGTATAGTTATCTTAATTTTGATTGCTTTACTTTATTGGAGAAGAAGAATATGGTAAAAGGCTTTCCACCTACCATGTGACCTGCTAATTCTTGTGAAAGTTATATTATGGCAAAACAACATAGAGAATGTTTCTAGTAGGAAGCTCAAGTAGGGCAAGTATACCTTTGGAGTTAGTTCATATTGACATATGTCATGGTCTAATGCAAATTCCATCCTTAGGAGGAAGTCTATATATTTTGACATTTATTGTCGATTTCAGTAGGAAAACTTGGATATACTTTCTAAAGGAGAAGTCTGGTGCCTTGAATAATAAATTCAAGGAGCTTAAATGAATAGTGGAAAAGAAAAGTGGACTCTTCGTCAAGGTACTTAGATCTAAAAGGGGTAGTGAATACATTTTTAATGAATTTTTAGATTTTTGTAGAGAACATAAGATCAAGAAACAATTCATAATAACTTACACACAATAGAAGAATGGTGTATTAGAGAGGGAAAATAGAACAATAATGGAGATGGCAAGAATTATGTTAAATACTAAAACCTTGTCTAATGACTTTTGGGCTGAAGCAGTAGCGTGTGAAGCATATATTTTGAACAAAAGCCCTAGAAAGAGTGTTAAAGATAGAATCCCACAAGAAGCATAATAAGGTAAGAATTTTTTTGTATCTCATCTTAGAATCTTTGGATGTGTTGCATATGTTTTAGTGCCAACTAAATAAAGAAAAAAGTTAGTTGATAAGAGTGAAAAATGTATTTCCATTAGTTATAATGAGCAATTGAAAGCTTACAGATTAAATTGTTGATGATCTAGCATCGGTCAATATTCTTCTAAACCAACTCTGTAAATTCAAATGTCTAATTGGTCTTCCGGCCTTAGACATTTCATGAAATTGTCTTATATGCACATATATCGATTTGCCTCTATTTATCGATAATTGGTTATCTACAATTCCCACCACCCTTGTTAAAGTCAGGTTAACAATTAGCATGTTAACACATTAACATAAGACGTGTTAATTGGACTATGTCTGCTCCTTGTGAAGAGATGCATTGTTCCATGTAAAGCTGACTTCATTGCATGAGACATGTTGGTTGGTTTAGCAAATGTGTGGGTATATAGTTCAATCATTCATATTCTCCAAGTGATCGATTCAGCAATCCATAGCATCCTCACAATAAACAGTGTGTGTTCATCAAGTAGTGGTTCGTCCATCTACAACAGATCTTGTTCCTTCTATCGTAGATCAAAGTGCATACATTCTACAATAGTTTACTCTGCAGTCCATTGATATTCATCTTCAACAGTTGGTGAATCAACTAAGGAAGATTAAATTTCATACCAGATCGTATATTCTCTATTGTGGATTGTTGCCATTCATATATAGCTTAAAGAGTGAAGCCAATTCATTGTAAATACATCTATTATATTGGAAAATACAATAAGAAACATTATTGTTGGGTTTTCACCTTCAAGAGGAAGGTTTTCCTAGGGTAAACTCTGCATTTTGTGTGAATTTTCTATCTAAATAATCTGATCTTTAAATTTCACATGGTATCAGAGCCACGATGAAAGAAGATCGTGATCAAATTCTCTACAAATTCTAAGTATTCTCTCCTCTCTCTCTCTCTCTCTCTCTCTCCATCGAGTGGTATCTCTAAGTCTTGAAAATGGTGAGTGGTCTTAAAGTCGAAGATAGGCTTGAAGGCACATCTAACTTCACCTCATGGAAGTTAGAGTACTCATTGCACTTGAAGAAAATGATCTTCTTCAATTTGTGGAGGAAAAGGATTTATCTGAACCTGAAGATCATGAAGAGAAGCATCAATTCAAGATAAATGGCATCAAAGAAAAGAAGATATTAATCGACTTCGTGAGGGATCACTTGGTGCCTCTCATCTCCAAGAGGACAACTGCGAGAGATATGTTCAAAACCTTAGAAGATTTATATCAGATTAACAACGTAAGTAGGGCTCTTGCCTTGAGGCAGCAACTCTACCAAGTGAAGATGGCAAAGGGAGATTCACTCATCACCTACTTCATGAAAATTTCAGAATTGAGAGATCAACTAAGTACAATTGTGGATCAAGTGATTGATAAAGACCTTGTCCTACTAGCCTTGAATGGTTTGCCTCATTCATGGGAGCCATTTATCCAAAGCACAAGTGGAAGATCCAAATTACCTAAGTTTGATCGACTCCATGCAAATTATATTCAAGAAGAATCAAGATTGACTGCTAGAGGAATTGTCAAGAGATTTCAAAATGAAGATACACATGTTATTGCCACTCAATCTACCAAGAAACGTAAGAATTGGAAGAAGGGCAACTTGAAAAGAAATAAAAATTTGAAATTAGATTTTGCACCTGATTATAGGAAGAGAAGAAAGATCTCTCTCGCCTCTAGTGTTTTAGGTGTGACAATTTTGGTCACTTTGCAAAGGATTGTTTGACAAGACCTAATCATCAAGGAGAAAACATCAATGAAGTCTCATCTCAAAAGGAGGTTGAAGATAACTTCAATTTTATTTTCATATCAGCATTATCAAGAAATGTTCCTATGGACAATGATACCTACTTAATTGATAGTGGAGCCTCTCAACATTATTAGACTTACCTCAAAATCAGAACCTCAATTGAGAAAATAATAACAATTCCTCCACAAGTAACCATACAAGTAAGGAGTGGCAAGAGATAACAACACATCTACCCTTACTGGAGGAAGTCTGGGCTGATCTCTTTGACCAAGTAGACAAACCAACAAATGAAGGTGGATGGAAAATAGAGTTTAAAGATCGCATACCCCGTAATAATATCAAAACCATTGAGTGATTGTCAATTAAAGAAAAGGTGGTTGAAGGATGCAAACGTAAAAATCTTTGGCCAAAAATATATAAAACTGAAGGCTCACTCAGGAAAGTGGAGTTGAGGATTCCCATGTGGATGAGAGTGTGAGCGAAGCACCAGAGTGGTTGAATCAAAATCTCCTAATAAGTTAGTTCATGGGATTTATGTTGCGTCAAAAAAGAATGGCGCTATCAAGTTTGAGTATTGAAAGGTAGAATCTCTAAATTCACAAGCAATGGGTTGGAGAACCCTCCATGACATTGCAAAACTTGTGAAACAATTTGGATAGTGAATAGCCAAGAAGATAGAGCATATTGTCTATGATTATTTCCAGTACCCTTAAGAGGAATAGCTATCGAATGGTACACAAAAATTGAGTTAGTCTCCAAAACTACTTGGGAAAGATTAAAAAAATCTTTCAAGGAAGAATTCAAATTTCTAAGAGATGAAAATGAGATTTTATCAAAGATCTATAATACAAAGGAGGGTAAGCATGATAATGTCAGGGCTTACAAATGAATACTTAAAGAACTATAGGTGTAATTATAAAAGGAGCCCATGGGCAACCTTAAGAAAAGATGGTGCATTGAAGGCCTTATTCCCTTGTTATGAAAGAAAATGAAGGTAGTGCCTCCATCATCCTCTATCGAAGCATATAATTGGGTGATGGACATAGAGAGTGAGGAAAAAATATCCTCACATGGTAAAAGAAAAATGGAAGATGATGATAACTCAAACAATAGTAGCAAGGATAAATTTGGGATAGTACAAGCACCATGGAAATACATGCTTTGAATGATGAAATAGTTGAAGACAAAAAAAGAGATCATTAAGGAGAGTAAAGAACTCTAGCGCATAAAATGTAAATGTGAAGGACATGCTGAAACCAATTGTCCAAAGAGGCTATTGTGTAAGATTTGTTAGATTTGGGGACACTCCATTAAAGAATGCTTGTGCAATTTGAAATCTAGTACACAAGTACTCTTCACATAGGGAGACAAGCTACCCCACCAAGTATGCCACCGAAACCACAAAACACTAATCCATCCCTTGGTGGTTATTAGAACAGATCTAATAGGATTAGATTTAATAACAATAAAAGTGGAAGCAGGATTAGGATACAATATGATTCCAAAGGGAGTCCTATTATATAGTGTAAGCAATGCAACAAGTGGGAACACTTTTCTTGAGATTCTCATGGTGACCAAAACAAGATTGGATTCCTTTGCAAATGGTGTGGACTAGAAGACATGAAGATGACAATTGCCCTAAAAAGGCAACTATTAATGTGATCAATATAGAAGGAATAAACAATGAAGTTTTAGCAGTCACTAGAGCACAAACCAAAAAAGCATTATATTGAGACCCACACATGGAGAAAGAATGACAAAGAGATGCAAATGCAAGAGTTGAGCAAGCTATGGCAAGGAAATAATGGTATTCCAATGAGAATACAAGTGCTACCACAATAATCCAATTGGATAAAAAAATATACAATTCTTGTTAACCACAATAGCTATTAAGATGGTAGATCTCTTGGAAAGTATACGTCAATTGAAGGCTACAATCATAGTTACAACGAATAACCGAAGAAAAGGATTACCGCACCAAAGGATTCTTTCATATGCTAGATAATACATGTGTTTACATCAATGCCAAAGGGGGAGATTGTTGGCATTGTGTTGTCATTGATGTCAACCTGTATAAGATGACCACCAGTAGATGAGATATAGGTGCAATCCTGATATGAAGGAGTACATGATATGATATCTTGGTGTAAAGTGGAAAAATCGAACCCTAGTCGTTCTCCCCTCCCCAACTCCAAGGAGAGGGAAGGGGGAGTCACTAGGGTTGATGGTTTTCACTTAGGAGAGACTTTACATTCAAAAGAGGGGTTGAAACCCACAAGATCTAATCCCACGCAATGCAAGATTGGATTCTAAATGAGTTTCAAGGGTTGTGATAGCAAGGATACCCTCTTTTGTAAAGAATGTAGATAGAAAGATTGAACTAGGAATGCATGTAAACTAGGAAAGATTCCCTTATAAATAGAGATAGGGATATGGGATGAAGCTGCGGACCTGGAATTAGCAGTAAAATGTCGAGATGATGCTGTTCTGCAAATTTGAGCGAAAATTGACGGGACAATGGTGCCCGGCGTGCACACGGTCCTCCGAAAAATCCGCGAAACGAAGGGGGATCTCTTCGTCTCTGCACAAGGATTCCAGATCTTCAATTACAGCTGCGTACCTGCAACCTTGTTGTAAGAATGTTTGTATTCTTACATGCGAAGGTGTAATGAATGTTGTATTTTGTATGTTGTAAGTGATTTCCTCTTCAATGGTTGAATCCTTGTCTTGAATGCAACACTTAGCCTTGACTGGAGACTTAGAATGCTCAATTGCTTGAAGGAATGCTTGAATGCTTGAATGCTTGAATGTTCGAATATTGCTTCCGCATCTTGCTCTTGCTCATTTCCTTCCTCCCTTTCTAGGAGAGGAAAAGTAGTTTATATACTTGTCAATTAGGGTTGATAGACTGATTTTTTTGACCTTAGGCCGACCAGGAAACATTATTTCTCAAATTGCAAACTTAAAGACCCGATGCCCAAAAGAGACCGAGCCCAAAATAGGGCTAGGGACCAGGGCGCTGGGCACCATGGTCCTAGAGGACCAGGGCGCTGGGCGCCATGGTCCCACCTCCCAGGACAGTAGGGTGGAAGGAGGGATCAGGCTAGGGTGCAGAGAAATGCAGTTTTTGGTGTTATAAACCGGTTTCGGGGTCTTTATTCAGGTTCAATGTTGTGCCGCCATCGTGAAGACCCAAATGCAGTCGAAATTGCAAGTGTCACAATTTTAGGACGCTACATTTAGCCCCCACTTTAGCGGGAGTATAAGCGTATGCTCATACTTCCGGTAAAGTACAAGGAAACAACATTGAAAAACTTTCACCACATCAAGGAGGCAAGACACACAAAGCCCCTAGTGGACTAAGGATCTTACGACTTCGATTGACAAAGTAAAAGGGAAGATCACGAGGGAGAACCATGACTATCAGTAGTAAGGTTCCCTCACTATGAGTCATGCAAGAAAGATATCAAAAATTTTCAAGGCAAAGCTAAATTTGTCAAGAAATTTTCAAGTATCTTGAAAAGATATGAACAGGATGTATGCCCCCCTATGTTAAAGCGATCGCACACGCCTCATCGGCAGTGATTGCTTTAAGGTAGTGATACATATAAGAAAAGAGAAAGGAGCACGTTATCACAAGGATTTAGCCACCAAGTGTGAGATAAGCCCAAGGATAATAGACACAAAACACAAAGCACAAGGTGACTTTGCTTTCCTTAGGGTCAGTATGCTATATGATAATTCATGTATATCATATGTATGTATGCATAATTGTTCTTCATTCCCCAATCAAGGAAGGTCACCTAGAAGAAGGGAACACATGTGTCTTTTGAGTCAACATGAGAGAGACCAAAAGAGATCTCAATGTTTTGCATCATCCTCAAGTAGACAACACTAAGGACAACAAATAGAAGAATGAGAATAACACATAGAAGAAGTAACAAAAGAGATCAAGAGAGGAGGAGAGAGTCTGCTATGCTAATGAACTAGTCTAGCGCGTCATCTACCCCCCGATCTTGCTGATCAATATTTCAGGAAGGTAGGAAACATGCTAGAGGAGGAACATCCAACACAGCAGATGGAGCTATCACAAGATCCAAAGTTGATGGGAATATGGCACCTGGCATGAACACGGTCCTCTAAAACATCCACGAAAAAAGGAGGATCTGTTCGTCTCTGCACAAGGATTCCAGATCTTCAATTACAGCTGCGTACCTGCAACCTTGTTGTAAGAATGTTTGTATTCTTACATACGAAGGTGTAATGAATGTTGTATTTTGTATGTTGTAAGTGATCTCCTCTTCAATGGTTGAATCCTTGTCTTGAATGCAACACTTAGCCTTGAATGGAGACTTAGAATGCTCAATTGCTTGAAGGAATGCTTGAATGCATGAATGCTTGAATGTTCGAATATTGCTTCCGCGTATTGCTCTTGCTCATTTCTTTCCTCCCTTTCTAGGAGAGGAAAAGTAGTTTATATACTTGTCAATTAGGGTTGATAGACTGATTTTTTTGACCTTAGGCCGACCAGGAAACATTATTTCCCGAATTGCAAACTTAAAGACCCGATGCCCAAAAGAGACCGGGCCCAAAATAGGGCCAGGGACCAGGGCGCTGGGCGCCATGGTCCTAGGGGACTAGGGCACTGGGCGCCATGGTCCTGAAGGACTAGGGCGCTGGGCACCATGGTCCCACCTCTCGGGATAGCAGGGTGCAAGGAGGGATCAGGCCAGGGTGCAGAGAAATGTAGTTTTTGGTGTTATAAACCGGTTTCGGGGTCTCCATTCAGGTTCAATGTTGCGCCGCCATCGTGAAGACCCAAATGCAGTCAAAAATGCAAGTGTCGCAATTTTACGACGCTACATTTAGCCCCCACTTTAGTGGGAGTATAAGCGTATGCTCATACTTTCGGTAAAGTACAAGGAAACAACATTGAAAAACTTTCACCATGTCAAGGAGGCAAGACACACCAAGCCCCCAGTGGAGTAAGGATCTTATGACTTCAATTGACAAAGTAAAAGGGAAGATCACGAGGGAGAACCATGACTGTCAGTAGTAAGGTTCCCTCACTATGAGTCATGCAAGAAAGATATCAAAAATTTTCAAGGGAAAGCTAAATTTGTCAAGAAATTTTCAAGTATCTTTAAAAGATATGAACGGGATGTATGCCCCCCTACGTTAAAGTGATCGCACACGCCTCATCGGGGGTGATTGCTTTAAGGTAGTGATACATATAAGAAATGAGAAAGGAGCACGTTATCACAAGGATTTAGCCCCCAAGTGTGAGATAAGCCCAAGGATAATAGACACAAAATACAAAGCACAAGGTGACTTCGCTTTCCTCGGGGTCAGTATGCTATATGATTATTCATGTATATCATATGTATGTATGCATAATTGTTCTTCATTCCCCAATCAAGGAAGGTCACCTAGAAGAAGGGAACACATGTGTCTTTTGAGTCAACATGAGAGATACCAAAAGAGATCTCAATGTTTTGCATCGTCCTCAAGTAGACAACACTAAGGACAACAAATAGAAGAATGAGAATAACACATAGAAGAAGCAACAAAAGAGATCAAGAGAGGAGGAGAGAGTCTGCTATGCTAATGAACTAGTCTAGCGCGTCATCTACCCCCCGATCTTGCTGATCAATATTTTGGGAAGGTAGGAAACACGCTAGAGGAGGAACATCCAACAAAGTAGATAGAGCTATCACAAGATCCAAACAAGGACTATGTTCATGTTCTGAGCCACGTTGTTCTTGTCTAGGAGCTAGGATAAGTGCTTTAGAAAATTCGTTAGATAAATGGTTATCAACATCAACATATTTATACTCACTATCAAAATGTACAGGAGTAGCATTTTCATCATGAATAATATTTTCATCATGAATAACATTTTCATCATGAATAACATTTTCATCTATATCATCATCAAGATTTATAAAAATAGGATCTTTAACTCGCACAGGATCAAGGCCATCATGCATCTTATGTTTAGGATATTTCGGCTCAATCGTTGGCTGAGGAGAAAATGGAATAATACTGGCTGAAGGTGTTTTTGGGGAATGCAAAGTTTGAGCTCTAAGATGACGCTTTCGTCGGCGTTCACGTGCAGAACGATTCCGTCTAGTCTTAGTAGGGAGTTGAGAAGATTGATGAGGAGGAATGTTCTCATCCTTTTCACTTGGGTGTTTAGGTTGTGGTCTCTTAGGTTGAACAATAGGAGAAGAGGAAGGTCTCTTCTCTCCATAAGAGGAAGGAGGAGGAACTACTCCATATAAGGGAGGAATATATGGTTTAGGAAGGAGACCAAGTCCATCATGACGAGGAGGTATAGGTCTACTTTTAGTAAGTTTATTAGATATAGGCATAGTCACATTCATAGGAATGGGTTGGGAATCTTCTTGAGGAAAGACATTAGTTTTATCTTTCAAAGGAAGAACTTCCTTCTCAAGAACGATAGGAATGTCAAGTTTGGGTGTTCTAGGTTCACTTAGAGATAGGATCATATGTTTCTTCCACTTTTGATAAGATTTGAAAAGATGATCACTTCGCGGAGGAAGAGATTGGAATTGTTTAGGCCAAAAGTAATCAATAGGAATGCTAGAAGTTCTTTCAACCAGTTTAAAGAGACTATGATTGATAGTAACAACTTCACCATTATGGGGAAATTTCAAACACTTGTGAATAGGAGAAGCAATAGCTTTCATGGAAGATAGCCAAGGATAGCCTAGCTTCACATGAAATTGTTCGGATGATGGAATAATAGCAAAGTCCACATCAAGGGATTTGTTATGGACCTCAATAGGTAATGTAATAGAACCAATTGTAGGAGAAGAAAATGAATCAAATAGTTTCACAACCATATTTGTTTCATCATAGAACACTTGATTCAATTGCAAAGTAAAAAGAAATTCTTCAGTAATGATATTAACCATACACGAAGGATCAATAAGCACTCCACGGCAAGGTGTATTCTTGACTTTTGTAACTATATATAAAGGACCATCAGGTGCCCTGATAGTTTCACTGGAATCAAATGTGATGGAAGGTTCTTTAGGGATTTTCTGCTGCTCTACAAAGTTAATCACATTCGGAGTCATAGACACAAGATCATCAGGTGAGACAGAGGAATCATTAGTATCAACTGCATTAGAGGTATGAGAAGGTAATGGATCAGTTAAAATCTGAAGATTTTGGTTAGGAGGAGCTACAGATGTATTGCCTTTATCATTCACTCCAGAAATAGAAATAGTATTATTATCAATCAAATCTTGAATTTTACCCTTTAAAGAAAAACATTTTTTAGTATCATGCACAGGTTGACGATGAAATTGACAAAAAGATTTGTTATCAAAATAGGGTGAGTTAATCTTTGCAGGATCTATTTGCTTTATAGGAGGAAGAGTAAGCACATTCTGTTCCAATAACTTATTCATAATACTATGCAATGATTCATTCAAAGGAGTAAACTTTCTTTCTTTCTTGAAAAACTTAGAAATAGGAGGCACACCTGATGCCGCATTCACATTGTTGTTGATGATGTTTTCACTGAATTTAATGGACTCTCTGTTCGGTTTAAACTTCCCAAATGGTTGTTGACTATTATCACCCTTATCACTCGGAGTCATAGGATTTGCTTGTTCCATTTGACTCACAGTCAGTTGATAATTGTGAAGAGTTGCGCACAACTGTTGGAAAGAAGTAAACTCAGAAAACAAAAGTTTTTCTCTAATATCTTTTTGTAAATTAGAAATAAAGATTCTTTGAATATCATTGTCAGGTACTGGAAAAGAAATTTGAGCATACAAATGCTTATATCTACTAATGAAATCAGTCACTTTTTCTTTAACACCTTGTTTACAATGCATTAAATCAATCAAAGTAACTTTAGGACTTATATTGTTTTGAAATTGTTGAATAAAAGCATTTGCAAGTTGTTCGAAAGAAGAAATAGAATAAGAAGGCAACGAGCAATACCATTGTAGGGCTTTATCTCTTAATGTTCTAGTAAACAGTTTTGCAAGCAACCTTTGGTCATAAGCAAAATCAGTACATATTGTTTGAAAGGTCTTAACATGTGTTAGAGGATCACCTTTACCATTATAAAGCTCCAAATGCGGAATTTCAACATGTTTAGGGGGAATAGCTCGAACAATGTCAAGAGAAAGTGGGCTCGCAACATCAAATGTGGGCACACTAAACTTAGATTGATTCATAGAGGCAATTTGTTTCTGTAAAGAAGAGACAGTTTGTGCAAGATTGTTAATGGTCGCTCCAGTCAAAGACTTCATATTAGACGTGTTAGATTGTGATGGAGGTGTTATGTTATTGAAAGAAGGTAGAGAGTAAGGTGTGGGGACACTATGATAGTTAGTCATAGGAGATGATTGGAAAGGAGGAACACTACAAGGAGGAATGGAAGGGTTAAATGAATTGCCCCCTTGCGTCATGTTCATTTGTGGAGATATAATAGGGACACTCATGGAAGGAACGAATGAAGCAGTCGGATTGAATGAAGGAAGAGGGTTGATTGAAGAAGAGGGATTTCCCCCATGACTAGTGATCATAGGAGGAATGTCTTGTATTGAAGTTGTCATTATGTTTGATGTAAAAGTAAGTATACTAGCAATAGGAGTTGTGAAAGGAATAGAATGATTAACTTGAGTAGGAGGTTGTGTATAACCTAAGGTTTTGGCACAACTTTTCATAGGCATCACATTCGAATCCACAATGTGTGCAATACCACTCAAAATATCAATTCCATTCTTATCACTTTGAACCATACGTTTTAGACCCTCAATTAAGGGAAGAGCTTCACTATCGGGGTATTCTTGAGACATCCATTGTCGAAAATCATCAAATTGGTTATCCAATTTTGAAAGTTGTTCTACAGAAACCTCATGGAGAGCTTCTTCATCATTAAGAGGATTAGAGGAATTACCCATGTCCTCGTTAAAAAGGCCATTCAAATTAGGTTCCATCTCCTCAATAATTAAACCTTGGAAAGACTTAATTCTAAGGCTTCGTCTAACGGGAATAGTGTAAGTAGGGCTTATTGTTGTAAAACTCATGCACTAAAGAGAGAGAGAGAAGATTTTAAATTTTAGAGGTAGCAAATTTCAATAAAATCAGCCAATCTCCTAGATTTAAGCTATTAAATGCAATCAGGACAATCTCCAGAAATTTCGGAAAAAATGTCTGGGACCATGGCGAACGGAGTGCGCACGGTCCTCGCAACTTTTTTTGAAATTTTCAGGGATGAAAATTATGATGATTTTAAAGCTAATCTGAAAAAATTGAGTGATTTTACGATCTGTAGATAGGCCAAATTAAAGTTGCAATCTCAAAATTGAACCCTACCAAGATTGTTGAAAAATGCAAATTTTGAATTTTGAAAAAGAGAGGGAAACTGAAATTTTGAATTTTATGATTTTAGAAGGAATACTGAAAGCAATGCAAGTTTTGAAATTTAAAAGTTGACTCGATTTCATGCAAAATTCGAATTTGAAAGTGGAAATCAAAGTTACTGCAATTAAACACTTAATTTCAAAAGTCACAAACTGCAAAAATTTGAATAAAACACTGAAATTTCGAATGAATGCCAACACACTTTTTAGATTTAGAATTGTAAGAAACACAATTTTGATATGAATTTCAATTTCAACAATTTTTGAATGATTAGCAGCCTCAATCCAAGCAATCGCTTGACCAACTTTGACTTTAATTTTGAAAGTGTTAAAATTGGTAAAATCAGCCAAAATTCTAGATTTTAGCAGAAAAATACAGTAAGATCTAGCTCCCGAAATTTCAAAAAAAATGTCGGGAACGATGGCGCTCGGGTTGCACACGGTCCTCACAACTTTTTTCCAAATTTTCAGGGATGAAAGATGTTGTGATTTTATTGCGGAATCCAAAGTTACAGCCGATTTGGAAGGTTTTGATTAGTGAAATTATCAGTCAAAGGTTGAATCAAGGTCTTAAAAATTAGGGTTTTGACACTTAACCACTTAATTTTTAGAATTGAGGCACAAATATGAATTGACAATTTGCAATAGAAGGGTAGATCTGAAACAAGCATTAACAATTAAACATTTCACAAGTTTAATTACCTAAAAGAAAATTTTAGGGTTTTTATGCAATCAACCTCTAAAATTTGCAAAAGATCAAACATGGAAATATAATTAGGAAAGCAAAATTTTCAGATCTAACCATGAATAATTAGAATGAGGATGTTCACGTTGGGTTCACCAAAAAGTAAAGTGGAAAAATCGAACCCTAGTCGTTCTCCCCTCCCCAACTCCAAGGAGAGAGAAGGGGGAGTCACTAGGGTTGATGGTTTTCACTTAGGAGAGACTTTACATTCAAAAGAGGGGTTGAAACCCACAAGATCTAATCCCACACAATGCAAGATTGGATTCTAAATGAGTTTCAAGGGTTGTGATAGCAAGGATACCCTCTTTTCTAAAGAATTTAGATAGAAACATTGAACTAGGAATGCATGTAAAGTAGGAAAGATTCGCTTATAAACAGAGATAGGGATATGGGATGAAGCTGCGGACCTGGAATTAGCAGTAAAATGTCAAGATGATACTGTTCTGCAAATTTGAGCAAAATTTTACGGGACGATGGCACCCAGCGTGCACACGGTCCTCCGAAAAATCCGCGAAACGAAGGAGGATCTGTTCGTCTCTGCACAAGGATTCTAGATCTTCAATTACAGCTGCGTACCTGCAACCTTGTTGTAAGAATGTTTGTATTCTTACATACGAAGGTGTAATGAATGTTGTATTTTGTATGTTGTAAGTGATCTCCTCTTCAATGGTTGAATCCTTGTCTTGAATGCAACACTTAGCCTTGAATGGAGACGTAGAATGCTCAATTGCTTGAAGGAATGCTTGAATGCATGAATGCTTGAATGCTCGAATATTGCTTCCGCGTCTTGCTCTTGCTCATTTCCTTCCTCCCTTTCTAGGAGAGGAAAAGTAGTTTATATACTTGTCAATTAGGGTTGATAGACTGATTTTTTCGACCTTAGGCCGACCAAGAAACATTATTTCCCGAATTGCAAACTTAAAGACCCGATGCCCAAAAGAGACCAGGCCCAAAATAGGGCCAGGGACCAGGGCGCTGGGCACCATGGTCCTAGGGGACTAGGGCACTGGGCGCCATGGTCCTGAAGGACCAGGGCGCTGGGTACCATGGTCCCACCTCTCGGGATAGCAGGGTGCAAGGAGGGACCAGGCCAGGGTGTAGAGAAATGCAGTTTTTGGTGTTATAAACCGGTTTCGGGGTCTACATTCAGGTTCAATGTTGCGCCGCCATCGTGAAGACCCAAATGCAGTCAAAAATGCAAGTGTCGCAATTTTACGATGCTACATTTAGCCCCCACTTTAGTGGGTGTATAAGCGTATGCTCATACTTCCGGTAAAGTACAAGGAAACAACATTGAAAAACTTTCACCACGTCAAGGAGGCAAGACACACCAAGCCCCCAGTGGAGTAAGGATCTTATGACTTCGATTGACAAAGTAAAAGGGAAGATCACGAGGGAGAACCATGACTGTCAGTAGTAGGGTTCCCTCACTATGAGTCATGCAAGAAAGATATCAAAAATTTTCAAGGCAAAGCTAAATTTGTCAAGATATTTTCAAGTATCTTTAAAAGATATGAACGGGATGTATGCCCCCCTACGTTAAAGCGATCACATATGCCTCATCGGGGGTGATTGCTTTAAGGTAGTGATACATATAAGAAATGAGAAAGGAGCACGTTATCACAAGGATTTAGCCCCCAAGTGTGAGATAAGCCCAAGGATAATAGACACAAAACACAAAGCACAAGGTGACTTCGCTTTCCTCGGGGTCATTATGCTGTATGATAATTCATGTATATCATATGTATGTATGCATAATTGTTCTTCATTCCCCAATCAAGGAAGGTCACCTAGAAGAAGGGAACACATGTGTCTTTTGAGTCAACATGAGAGATACCAAAAGAGATCTCAATGTTTTGCATCATCCTCAAGTAGACAACACTAAGGACAACAAATAGAAGAATGAGAATAACACATAGAAGAAGTAACAAAAGAGATCAAGAGAGGAGGAGAGAGTTTTCTATGCTAATGAACTAGTCTAGCGCGTCATCTACCCCCCGATCTTGCTGATCAATATTTCAGGAAGGTAGGAAACACGCTAGAGGAGGAACATCCAACACAGCAGATGGAGCTATCACAAGATCCAAACAAGGGCTATGTTCATGTTCTGAGCCACGTTGTTCTTGTCTAGGAGCTAGGATAAGTGCTTTAGAAAATTCGTTAGATAAATGGTTATCAACATCAACATATTCATACTCACTATCAAAATGTACAGGAGTAGAATTTTCATCATGAATAATATTTTCATCATGAATAACATTTTCATCTATATCATCATCAAGATTTATAAAAATAGGATCTTTAACTCGCACAGGATCAAGGCCATCATGCATCTTATGTTTAGGATATTTCGGCTCAATCGTCGGCTGAGGAGAAAATGGAATAATACTGGCTGAAGGTGTTTTTGGGGATTGCAAAGTTTGAGCTCTAAGACGACGCTTTCGTCGGCGTTCACGTGCAGAATGATTCCGTCTAGTCTTAGTAGGGAGTTGAGAAGATTGATGAGGAGGAATGTTCTCATCCTTTTCACTTGGGTGTTTAAGTTGTGGTCTCTTAGGTTGAACAATAGGAGAAGAGGAAGGTCTCTTCTCTCCATAAGAGGAAGGAGGAGGAACTACTCCATATAAGGGAGGAATATATGGTTTAGGAAGGAGACCAAGTCAATCATGACAAGGAGGTACAGGTCTACTTTTAGTAAGTTTATTAGATATAGGCATAGTCACATTCATAGGAATGGGTTGGGAATCTTCTTGAGGAAAGACATTAGTTTTATCTTTCAAAGGAAGAACTTCCTTCTCAAGAACGATAGGAATGTCAAGTTTGGGTGTTCTAGGTTCACTTAGAGATAGGATCATATCTTTCTTCCACTTTTGATAAGATTTGAAAAGATGATCACTTCGCGGAGGAAGAGATTGGAATTGTTTAGGCCAAAAGTAATCAATAGGAACGCTAGAAGTTCTTTCAACCAGTTTAAAGAGACTATGATTGACAGTAACAACTTCACCATTATGGGGAAATTTCAAACACTTGTGAATAGGAGAAGCAATAGCTTTCATGGAAGATAGCCAAGGATAGCCTAGCTTCACACGAAATTGTTCGGATGATGGAATAATAGCAAAGTCCACATCAAGGGATTTTTTATGGACCTCAATAGGTAATGTAATAGAACCAATTGCAGGAGAAGAAAATGCATCAAATAGTTTCACAACCACATTTGTTTCATCATAGATCACTTGATTCAATTGCAAAGTAAAAAGAAATTCTTCAGTAATGATATTAACCATACAAGAAGGATCAATAAGCACTCCACGGCAAGGTGTATTCTTGACTTTTGCAACTATATATAAAGGACCATCAGGTGCCCTGATAGTTTCAGTGGAATCAAATGTGATGGAAGGTTCTTTAGGGATTTTCTGCTGCTCTACAAAGTTAATCACATTAGGAGTCATAGACACAAGATCATCAGGTGAGACAAAGGAATCATTAGTATCAATCGCATTAGAGGTATGAGAAGGTAATGGATCAGTTAAAATCTAAAGATTTTGGTTAGGAGGAGCTACAGATGTATTGCCTTTATCATTCACTCCAGAAACAGAAATAGTATTATTATCAATCAAATGTTGAATTTTACCCTTTAAAGCAAAACATTTTTTAGTATCATGCCCAAGTTGACGATGAAATTGACAAAAAGATTTGTTATCAGAATAGGGTGAGTTAATCTTTGCAGGATCTATTTGATTTATAGGAGGAAGAGTAAGCACATTCTGTTCCAATAACTTATTCATAATACTATGCAATGATTCATTCAAAGGAGTAAACTTTCTTTCTTTCTTGAAAAACTTAGAAATAGGAGGCACACCTGATGCCGCATTCACATTGTTGTTGATGATGTTTTCATTGAATTTAATGGACTCTCTGTTCGGTTTAAACTTCCCAAATGGTTGTTGACTACTATCACCCTTATCACTCGGAGCCATAGGATTTGCTTGTACCATTTGACTCACAGTCAGTTGATAATTGTGAAGAGTTGCGCACAACTGTTGGAAAGAAGTAAACTCAGAAAACAGAAGTTTTTCTCTAATATCTTTTTGTAAATTAGAAATAAAGATTCTTTGAATATCATTGTCAGGTACTAGAAAAGAAATTTGAGCATATAAATGCTTATATCTACCAATGAAATCAGTCACTTTTTCTTTAACACCTTGTTTACAATGCATTAAATCAATCAAAGTAACTTTAGGACTTATACTGTTTTGAAATTGTTGAATAAAAGCATTTGCAAGTTGATCGAAAGAAGAAATAGAATAAGAAGGCAACGAGCAATACCATTGTAGGGCTTTATCTCTTAATGTTCTAGTAAACAGTTTTGCAAGCAACCTTTGGTCATAAGCAAAATCAGTACATATTGTTTGAAAGGTCTTAACATGTGTTAGAGGATCACCTTTACCATTATAAAGCTCCAAATGCGGAATTTCAACATGTTTAGGGGGAATAGCTCGAACAATTTCAAGAGAAAGTGGGCTCGCAACATCAAATGTGGGCACACTAAACTTAGATTGATTCATAGAGGCAATTTGTTTCTGTAAAGAAGAGACAGTTTGTGCAAGATTGTTAATGGTCGCTCCAGTCAAAGAGTTCATATTAGACGTGTTAGATTGTGATGGAGGTGTTATGTTATTGAAAGAAGGTAGAGAGTAAGGTGGTGGGACACTATGATAGTTAGTCATAGGAGATGATTGGAAAGGAGGAACACTACAAGGAGGAATGGAAGGGTTAAATGAATTGCCCCCTTGCGTCATGTTCATTTGTGGAGATATAATAGGGACACTCATTGAAGGAATGAATGAAGCAGTCGGATTAAATGAAGGAAGAGGGTTGATTGAAGAAGAGGGATTGCCCCCATTACTAGTGATCATAGGAGGAATGTCTTGTATTGAAGTAGTCATTATGTTTGATGTATAAGTAGGTATACTAGCAATAGGAGTTGTGAAAGGAATAGAATGATTAACTTGAGTAGGAGGTTGTGTATAACCTAAGGTTTCGGCACAACTTTTCATAGGCATCACATTCGAATCCACAATGTGTGCAATGCCACAAAAAATATCAATTCCATTCTTATCACTTTGAACCATACGTTTTAGACCCTCAATTAAGGGAAGAGCTTCACTATCGGGGTATTCCTGAGACATCCATTGTCGAAAATCATCAAATTGGTTATCCAATTTTGAAAGTTGTTCTACAGAAACCTCATGGAGAGCTTCTTCATCATTAAGAGGATTAGAGGAATTACCCATGTCCTCGTTAAAAAGGCCATTCAAATTAGGTTCCATCTCCTCAATAATTAAACCTTGGAAAGACTTAATTCTAAGGCTTCGTCTAACGGGAATAGTGTAAGTAGGGCTTATTGTTGTAAAACTCATGCACTAAAGAGAGAGAGAGAGAAGATTTTGAATTTTAGAGGTAGCAAATTTCAATAAAATCAGCCAATCTCCTAGATTTAAGCTGTTAAATGCAATCAGGACAAGCTCCCGAAATTTCGGAAAAAATGTCTGGGACCGTGGTGAACGGAGTGCACACGGTCCTCGCAACCTTTTTTGAAATTTTCAGGGATGAAAGTTATGATGATTTTAAAGCTAATCTGAAAAAATTGAGTGATTTTACGATATGTAGATAGGCCAAATTAAAGTTGCAATCTCAAAATTGAACCCTACCAAGATTGTTGAAAAATGCAAAATTTGAATTTTGAAAAAGAGAGGGAAACTGAAATTTTGAATTTTATGATTTTAGAAGGAATACTGAAAGCAATGCAAGTTTTGAAATTTAAAAGTTGACTCGATTTCGTGCAAAATTCGAATTTGAAAGTGGAAATCAAAGTTACCGCAATTAAACACTTAATTTCAAAAGTCACAAACTGCAAAAATTTGAATAAAATACTGAAATTTCGAATGAATGCCAACACACTTTTTAGATTTACGACTGTAAGAAACACAATTTTGATATGAATTTCAATTTCAACAATTTTTGAATGATTAGAAGCCTCAATCCAAGCAATCGCTAGACCAACTTTGACTTTAATTTTGAAAGTGTTAAAATTGGTAAAATCAGCCAAAATTCTGGATTTTAGCAGAAAAATACAGTAAGATCTAGCTCCGGAAATTTCAGAAAAAATGTCGGGGATGATGGCACTCGGGGTGCACATGGTCCTCGCAACTTTTTTCCAAACTTTCAGGGATGAAAGATGTTGTGATTTTATTGTGGAATCCAAAGTTATAGCCGATTTGGAAGTGTTTTGATTAGTGAAATTATCAGTCAAAGGTTGAATCAAGAAGGTCTTAAAAATTAGGGTTTTGACATTTAACCTTTTAATTTTTAGAATTGAGGCACAAATATGAATTGACAATTTGCAATAGAAGGGTAGATCTGAAAGAAGCATTAATAAAAGAAAATTTTAGGGTTTTTATGCAATCAGCCTCTAAAATTTGCAAAATATCAAACATGGAAATATAATTAGGAAAGCAAAATTTTCAGATCTAACCATGAATAATCAGAATGAGGATGTTCACATCGGGTTCACCAAAATGTAAAGCGGAAAAATCGAACCCTAGTCGTTCTCCCCTCCCCAACTCCAAGGAGAGAGAAGGGGGAGTCACTAGGGTTGATGGTTTTCACTTAGGAGAGACTTTACATTCAAAAGAGGGGTTGAAACCCACAAGATCTAATCCCACGCAATGGAAGATTGGATTCTAAATGAGTTTCAAGGGTTGTGATAGCAAGGATACCCTCTTTTCTAAAGAATGTAGATAGAAAGATTGAACTAGGAATCCATGTAAAGTAGGAAAGATTTGCTTATAAACAGAGATAGGGATATGGGATGAAGCTGCGGACCTGGAATTAGCAGTAAAATGTCGAGACGATGTTGTTCTACAAATTTGAGCGAAAGTTGACAGGACGATGGCGCCCGGCGTGCACACGGTCCTCCGAAAAATCCGTGAAACGAAGGGGGATCTGTTCGTCTCTGCACAAGGATTCCAGATCTTCAATTACAGCTGCGTACTTGCAACCTTGTTGTAAGAATGTTTGTATTCTTACACGCGAAGGTGTAATGAATGTTGTATTTTGTATGTTGTAAGTGATCTCCTCTTCAATGGTTGAATCCTTGTCTTGAATGCAACACTTAGCCTTGAATGGAGACTTAGAATGCTCAATTGCTTGAAGGAATGCTTGAATGCTTGAATGCTTGAATGTTCGAATATTGCTTCCGCGTCTTGCTCTTTCTCATTTCCTTCCTCCCTTTCTAGTAGAGGAAAAGTAGTTTATATACTTGTCAATTAGGGTTGATAGACTGATTTTTTCGACCTTAGGCCGACCAGGAAACATTATTTCCCGAATTGCAAACTTAAAGACCCGATGCCCAAAAGAGACCGGGCCTAAAATAGGGCCAGGGACCAGGGCGCTGGGCGCCATGGTCCTAGGGGACCAGGGTGCTGGGCGCCATGGTCCCACCTCCCGGGACAGCAGGGTGCAAGGAGGGATCAGGCCAGGGTGCAGAGAAATGCAATTTTTGGTGTTATAAACCGGTTTCGGGGTCTCCATTCAGGTTCAATGTTGCGCCGCCATCGTGAAGACCCAAATGCAGTTGAAAATGCAAGTGTCGCAATTTTACGATGCTACATTTAGACCCCACTTTAGCGGGACTATAAGTGTATGCTCATACTTCTGGTAAAGTACAAGGAAACAACATTGAAAAACTTTCACCACGTCAAGGAGGCAAGACACACCAAGCCCCCAGTGGAGTAAGGATCTTATGACTTTGATTGACAAAGTAAAAGGGAAGATCATGAGGGAGAACCATGACTGTCAGTAGTAAGGTTCCCTCACTATGAGCATGCAAGAAAGATATCAAAAATTTTCAAGGCAAAGCTAAATTTGTTAAGAAATTTTCAAGTATCTTGAAAAGATATGAACGGGATGTATGCCCCCCTACGTTAAAGTGATCGCACACGCCTCATCGGGGGTGATTGCTTTAAGGTAGTGATACATATAAGAAATGAGAAAGGAGCACATTATCACAAAGATTTAGCCCCCAAGTGTGAGATAAGCCCAAGGATTATAGACACAAAACACAAAGCACAAGGTGACTTCGCTTTCCTCGGGGTCAGTATGCTGTATGATAATTCATGTATATCATATGTATGTGTAGTCACATAAATTTGTCCACTTAATTAAATGAATACTTAGTATTTATTTGATTATTTAACCATCAATTAATAATTAATTAAATTAATATTTAATTAATTCATCTTAACCCTCTTCTCCTATTAATTAAATAAATTATTCAATTTATTTGATTTAATTCACTTAACCAAATTCATACCATTAATTAAATAAATAAATCATATTTGTTTAATTAAATCTTCTCTCACATTTAAATAAATTAATATTTATTTAAATCCCCCAAAATCCCACCTCTCACATTTAAATAAATTAATATTTATTTAAATCCCCCAAAATCCCACCTCTCACATTTAAATAAACAAATCATTTATTTAAATCACCTTTATCCTCCACCCACTTGTATTTTCCTACAAAAGCAAGTTGCACAATTATTTTAAATAAATAATTTATTTAAATCACCTTTATCCTCACCCACTTGAAACCTTCCTACAAAAGCAAGTTGCACAACTATTTTAAATAAATTATTTATTTAAAATCCTATTTATCCTCACCCACTTGAAACCTTTAATGGTTTCCCTTAAAGTATTCAAACTTGATGGCTTTAAAGTCTTCAAACTTGATGGCTTCCTTCTATAGTCTTCTTAAGACTTTAATGGTTTTCCTTAAAGTCTTCAAGCCTTTAATGGTTCCCCTCAAAGTCTTCAAGCATTTTAATGCTTTATCTTCCTTTTTCTCATTTAAATAAATTAATATTTATTTGAATATTTATCCAAATACAACTTGCACACATTTATTGAAATAAATGAATTTTTATTTTAATAAAATCCTATTTTCCCTCACCCACCAAATCCACTTGCAAAATCTAATCCCCTTCTAGATTCTTCTAACCCCTTCCTAATTAGCCTAATCCATCCCCTAATTATTGTCACATTCCTAAGAAAAATGGAGTCACTTCTCAAAGCCTAAAAGTCTTTGATAACCATTAAAGGCTTTCAACCTTCAACCACTAAATGTCTCAAAGTCTTGGATAACCTTTGAAAGCTTTCAACCTTCAACCACTAAATGGCTCAAAGTCTTTGATAACCATTGAAGGCTTTCAACCTTCAACCACTTAATCCCCAAAGTCTCCAATAACCATTAATGGTTACCTCAAACCCTCCCACATGGTTAAAACATTTGTTTTGACTCAACCTCTACCCAACCCAAGGGTCTCATCAAGCCTTTAATGCTTTGACCATGATTATCTCTTAATCATTTGCACAAAGGTTTATCCTTGCATTAACTCCTAATCTAGTGGGTAATCCTAATTTAGGCTTGACCCTTACCTTCTAGATAACCATGAGGTCTCCTCAGGCATTTAATGCCTCCAACCTCTTCTCTCAACCCAATCTTATGTTGTCACTTGTCACCATTTCATTGGTACAAATTGTGCACATGGATCCCCAACTTTCAAGCTTGACCCTTGATTAAACCTTTCAATCCTGGCCATCCATTGCTCCATTTTTGCTATAAATAGAGCCCATTCCTTCATAATCCAGATCCTGAAAACTTGTATGCATTTAGGCTATAGACATTTTTAGAGAGCATTTAGCATAAGCAATCTAACATCTTATCATTTTTGGTTAAAATATATCATTTTAGCATCAATAGCATAGTATTTAGCTTTTCATTTCATATTTGAAGCTTAATATTAAATCTCAATCCTCCATAAGCATCCATAGTGCAAAAAGCTGCTGAGAGCTACACTATTTTGGAACTTGGAGAGGAGAGGAACAAGGGAGAAGGAACTAAGAGTATGTTAGGAGGTATTTGAAGATGCCTCATCATGTTTGCTTTGATAGTTAAATATGCTTGCATGCTTGTAGTCTCTCTTTTGGTATGCCTTTTTAGATTAGTTTTCGATTGACTAAAACTAATGTTTTGCGTGTTTTTGTCTTATTAGATCATAGACTAATCTTGTGCCATTTAGGAGGGCATCAGTATGTATGCATAATTGTTCTTCATTCCCCAGTCAAGGAAGGTCACCTAGAAGAAGGGAACACATGTGTCTTTTGAGTCAACATGAGAGATACCAAAAGAGATCTCAATGTTTTGCATCGTCCTCAAGTAGACAACACTAAGGACAACAAATAGAAGAATGAGAATAACACATAGAAGAAGTAACAAAAGAGATCAAGAGAGGAGGAGAGAGTCTGCTATGCTAATGAACTAGTCTAGCGCGTCATCTACCCCCCGATCTTGCTGATCAATATTTCGGGAAGGTAGGAAACATGCTAAAGGAGGAACATCCAACACAGCAGATGGAGCTATCACAAGTTCCAAACAAGGGCTATGTTCATGTTCCGAGCCACGTTGTTCTTGTCTAGGAGCTAGGATAAGTGCTTTAGAAAATTCGTTAGATAAATGGTTATCAACATCAACATATTCATACTCACTATCAAAATGTACAGGAGTAGCATTTTCATCATGAATAATATTTTCATCATGAATAACATTTTCATCTATATCATCATCAAGATTTATAAAAATAGGATCTTTAACTCGCACAGGATCAAGGCCATCATGCATCTTATGTTTAGGAGATTTCGGCTCAATCGTCGGCTGAGGAGAAAATGGAATAATACTGGCTGAAGGTGTTTTTGGGGATTGCAAAGTTTGAGCTCTAAGACGATGCTTTCATCGGCGTTCACGTGCAAAACGATTCCGTCTAGTCTTAGTAGGGAGTTGAAAAGATTGAGGAGGAGGAATGCTCTCATCCTTTTCACTTGGGTGTCTAGGTTGTGGTCTCTTAGGATGAACAATAGGAGAAGAGGAAGGTCTCTTCTCTCCATGAGAGGAAGGAGGAGGAATTGCTCCATATAAGCGAGGAATATATGGTTTAGGAAGGAGACCAAGTCCATCATGACGAGGAGGTATAGGTCTACTTTTAGTAAGTTTATTAGATATAGGCATAGTCACATTCATAGGAATGGGTTGGGAATCTTCTTGAGGAAAGACATTAGTTTTATCTTTCAAAGGAAGAACTTCCTTCTCAAGAACGATAGGAATGTCAAGTTTGGGTGTTCTAGGTTCACTTAGAGATAGGATCATATCTTTCTTCCACTTTTGATAAGATTTGAAAAGATGATCACTTCGTGGAGGAAGAGATTGGAATTGTTTAGGCCAAAAGTAATCAATAGGAACGCTAGAAGTTCTTTCAACTAGTTTAAAGAGACTATGATTGACCGTAACAACTTCACCATTATGGGAAAATTTCAAACACTTGTGAATAGGACAAGCAATAGCTTTCATGGAAGATAGCCAAGGATAGCCTAGCTTCACACGAAATTGTTCGGATGATGGAATAATAGCAAAGTCCACATCAAGAGATTTGTTATGGACCTCAATAGGTAATGTAATAGAACCAATTGCAGGAGAAGAAAATGCATCAAATAGTTTCACAACCACATTTGTTTCATCATAGATCACTTGATTCAATTGCAAAGTAAAAAGAAATTCTTCAGTAATGATATTAACCATACAAGAAGGATCAATAAGCACTCCACGACAAGGTGTATTCTTGACTTTTGCAACTATATATAAAGGACCATCAGGTGCCCTGATAGTTTCACTGGAATCAAATGTGATGGAAGGTTCTTTAGGGATTTTCTGCTTCTCTACAAAGTTAATCACATTCGGAGTCATAGACACAAGATCATCAGGTGAGACAGAGGAATCATTAGTATCAATCGCATTAGAGGTATGAGAAGGTAATGGATCAGTAAAAATATAAAGATTTTGGTTAGGAGGAGCTACAGATGTATTGCCTTTATCATTCACTCCAGAAACAGAAACAGTATTATTATCAATCAAATCTTGAATTTTACCCTTTAAAGCAAAACATTTTTCAGGATCATGCCCAGGTTGACCATGAAATTGACAAAAAGATTTGTTATCAGAATAGGGTGAGTTAATCTTTGCAGGATCTATTTGATTTATAGGAGGAAGAGTAAGCACATGATGTTCCAATAACTTATTCATAATACTATGCAATGATTCATTCAAAGGAGTAAACTTTCTTTCTTTCTTGAAAAACTTAGAAATAGGAGGCACACCTGATGCCGCATTCACATTGTTGTTGATGATGTTTTCATTGAATTTAATGGACTCTCTGTTCAGTTTAAACTTCCCAAATGGTTGTTGACTACTATCACCCTTATCACTCAGAGCCATAGGATTTGCTTGTTCCATTTGACTCACAGTCAGTTGATAATTGTGAAGAGTTGCGCACAACTGTTGGAAAGAAGTAAACTCAGAAAACAAAAGTTTTTCTCTAATATCTTTTTGTAAATTAGAAATAAACATTCTTTGAATATCACTGTCAGGTACTGGAAAAGAAACTTGAGCATACAAATGCTTATATCTACCAATGAAATCAATCACTTTTTCTTTAACACCTTGTTTACAATGCATTAAATCAATCAAAGTAACTTTAGGACTTATATTGTTTTGAAATTGTTGAATAAAAGCATTTGCAAGTTGTTCGAAAGAAGAAATAGAATAAGAAGGCAACGAGCAATACCATTGTAGGGCTTTATCTCTTAATGTTCTAGTAAACAGTTTTGCAAGCAACCTTTGGTCATAAGCAAAATCAGTACATATTGTTTGAAAGGTCTTAACATGTGTTAGAGGATCACCTTTACCATTATAAAGCTCCAAATGCGGAATTTCAACATGTTTAGGGGGAATAGCTCGAACAATGTCAAGAGAAAGTGGGCTCGCAACATCAAATGTGGGCACACTAAACTTAGATTGATTCATAGAGGCAATTTGTTGCTGTAAAGAAGAGACAGTTTGTGCAAGATTGTTAATGGTCGCTCCCGTCGAAGAGTTCATATTAGATGTGTTAGATTGTGATGGAGGTGTTATGTTATTGAAAGAAGGTAGAGAGTAAGGTGGTGGGACACTATGATAGTTAGTCATAGGAGATGATTGGAAAGGAGGAACACTACAAGGAGGAATGGAAGGGTTAAATGAATTGCCCCCTTGCATCATGTTCATTTTTGGAGATATAATAGGGACACTCATTGAAGGAACGAATGAAGCAGTCAGATTGAAGGAAGGAAGAGGGTTGATTGAAGAAGAGGGATTGCCCCCATGACTAGTGATCATAGGAGGAATGTCTTGTATTGAAGTAGTCATTATGTTTGATGTAAAAGTAGGTATACTAGCAATAGGAGTTGTGAAAGGAATAGAATGATTAACTTGAGTAGGAGGTTGTGTATAACCTAAGGTTTCGGAACAACTTTTCATAAGCATCACATTCGAATCCACAATGTGTGCAATACCACACAAAATATCAATTCCATTCTTATCACTTTGAACCATACGTTTTAGACCCTCAATTAAGGGAAGAGCTTCACTATCGAGGTATTCTTGAGACATCCATTGTCGAAAATCATCAAATTGGTTATCCAATTTTGAAAGTTGTTCTACAGAAACCTCATGGAGAGCTTCTTCATCATTAAGGGGATTACAGGAATTACCCATGTCCTTGTTAAACAGGCCATTCAAATTAGGTTCCATCTCCTCAGTAATTAAACCTTGGAAAGACTTAATTCTAAGGCTTCGTCTAACGGGAATAGTGTAAGTAGGGCTTATTGTTGTAAAACTCATGCACTAAAGAGAGAGAGAGAAGATTTTGAATTTTAGAGGTAGCAAATTTCAATAAAATCAGCCAATCTCCTAGATTTAAGCTGTTAAATGCAATCAGGACAATCTCCCAAAATTTCGGAAAAAATGTCTGGGACCGTGGCGAACAGAGTGCACACGGTCCTCGCAACTTTTGTTGAAATTTTCAGGGATGAAAGTTATGATGATTTTAAAGCTAATCTGAAAAAATTGAGTGATTTTACGATCTGTAGATAGGCCAAATTAAAGTTGCAATCTCAAAATTGAACCCTACCAAGATTGTTGAAAAATGCAAAATTTGAATTTTGAAAAAGAGAGGGAAACTGAAATTTTGAATTTTATGATTTTAGAAGGAATACTGCAAGCAATGAAAGTTTTGAAATTTAAAAGTTGACTCGATTTCATGCAAAATTCGAATTTGAAAGTGGAAATCAAAGTTACCGCAATTAAACACTTAATTTCAAAAGTCACAAACTGCAAAAATTTGAATAAAACACTGAAATTTCGAATGAATGCCAACACACTTTTCAGATTTAGGACTGTAAGAAACACAATTTTGATATGAATTTCAATTTCAACAATTTTTGAATGATTAGAAGCCTCAATCCAAGCAATCGCTAGACCAACTTTGACTTTAATTTTGAAAGTGTTAAAATTGGTAAAATCAGCCAAAATTCTGGATTTTAGCAAAAAAATACAGTAAGATCTAGCTCCTGAAATTTCGGAAAAAATGTCAGGGACGATGGCGCTCGGGGTGCACACGGTCCTCGCAACTTTTTTCCAAATTTTCAGGGATGAAAGAT
This sequence comes from Cryptomeria japonica, assembly GCF_030272615.1. Classification (NCBI taxonomy): domain Eukaryota; kingdom Viridiplantae; phylum Streptophyta; class Pinopsida; order Cupressales; family Cupressaceae; genus Cryptomeria; species Cryptomeria japonica. The sequence goes on along the minus strand of NC_081407.1, from coordinate 224,506,876 downwards.
GTTGTGATTTTATTGCGGAATCCAAAGTTACAGCCGATTTGGAAGTGTTTTGATTAGTGAAATTATCAGTCAAAGGTTGAATCAAGAAGGTCTTAAAAATTAGGGTTTTGACATTTAACCACTTAATTTTTAGAATTGAGGCACAAATATGAATTGACAATTTGCAATAGAAGGGTAGATTTGAAACAAGCATTAACAATTAAACATTTCACAAGTTTAATTACTTAAAAGAAAATTTTAGGGTTTTTATGCAATCAACCTCTAAAATTTGCAAAAGATCAAACATGGAAATATAATTAGGAAAGCAAAATTTTCAGATCTAACCATGAATAATCAGAATGAGGATGTTCATGTCGAGTTCACCAATATGTAAAGTGGAAAAATCGAACCCTAGTCATTCTCCCCTCCCCAACTCCAAGGAGAGAGAAGGGGGAGTCACTAGGGTTGATGGTTTTCACTTAGGAGAGACTTTACATTCAAAAGAGGGGTTGAAACCCACAAGATCTAATCCAACGCAATGCAAGATTGGATTCTGAATGAGTTTCAAGGGTTGTGATAGCAAGGATACCCTCTTTTCTAAAGAATGTAGATAGAAAGATTGAACTAGGAATGCATGTAAAGTAGGAAAGATTCGCTTATAAACAGAGATAGGGATATGAGATGAAGCTACGGACCTGGAATTAGCAGTAAAATGTCGAGACGATGCTGTTCTGCAAATTTGAGCGAAAGTTGACAGGACAATGGCGCCCGACGTGCACACGGTCCTCCGAAAAATCCGCGAAACGAAGGGGGATCTGTTTGTCTCTGCACAAGGATTTCAGATCTTCAATTACGGCTGCGTACCTGCAACCTTGTTGTAAGAATGTTTGTATTCTTACATGCGAAGGTGTAATGAATGTTGTATTTTGTATGTTGTAAGTGATCTCCTCTTCAATAGTTGAATCCTTGTCTTGAATGCAACACTTAGCCTTGAATGGAGACTTAGAATGCTCAATTGCTTGAAGGAATGCTTGAATGCTTGAATGCTTGAATGTTCGAATATTGCTTCTGCATCTTGGTCTTGCTCATTTCCTTCCTCCCTTTCTAGTAGAGGAAAAGTAGTTTATATACTTGTCAATTAGGGTTGATAGACTGATTTTTTCGACCTTAGGCCAACCAGGAAACATTATTTCCCGAATTGCAAACTTAAAGACCCGATGCCCAAACGAAACCGGGCCCAAAATAGGGCCAGGGACTAGGGTGCTGGGCGCCATGGTCCTAGGGGAATAGGGCACTGGGTGCCATGGTCCTGAAGGACCAGGGCGCTGGGCACCATGGTCCCACCTCTCGGGACAGCAGGCTGCAAGGAGGGATCAGGCCAGGGTGCAGAGAAATGCAGTTTTTGGTGTTATAAATAGGTTTCGGGGTCTCCATTCAGGTTCAATGTTGCACCGCCATCGTGAAGACCCAAATGCAGTCGAAATTGCAAGTGTCACAATTTTAGGACGCTACACTTGGATATCACCTTGTCTTGCAGAACACTGGTAAAGGTAAGGAAGATGACCTTAGGGGTCACCAATACACAAGTTAGTGCCTGGAATCACATCAACACTGATAGAAAAGAATGAACAAGTGTGCTATTAGGTTGAAGAACTACAGGACCCTCACCGGTTGAGGATGCAGTCATCATGAGAAGCAATGACTAAAGAGTAAGTGTGTTCACATTGAATCACATGTGCCTGTTTGAAGATATGCTACACAAACAGGGAACTCACATGAGCAGATGATAAGGTGTTACTCCACCAAGTAAGTGGGGCTTATCTCCTATATGCATTAAGGAATTATAGTTTGGTGATATAGGAGTGAAGAAGTAAAAGCAGGGACTTGAAGGTTCCCAGTTAGAAGAGTGTTCTCCAACTTGGGTAGATTCCAGCCTAAGGACATAATGGTTTGTCTAGTATCAATCTTTGCTCTTGTATTTGATGGTTCAAACTTTTTTGTTTGGAGTTGCAGAATGGAAGTTTTCTTAAGTAAGGAGGATAGGAAAACTTCCATTCTACAGCTCCAGACAGAAAAGTTTGAACCATCAAATACAGGAATGGAGATTGATACTAGACAAACCATTGTGTCCTTAGGCCTGAATCTACCCAAGTTGGAGAACACTCTTCTAACTAGGAACCTATTCTTTGATAACAATTGTTAGACACAATGCGCCACTGAGAGGGGGAGGGGGTGAATCAGTGGTTCTCAAATCCCTTTTCTTTTTCCAATCCTATGTGAGCATACAAGGGGACATCACATAACACGAGCATATACGAGGAAAACCCAAGATGGGAAAAACCTCGGTGAGCAATGTTGCTGGATTCTACTGCTCCAATCCCACCTCACAATAAACATAGTTACAAAGTTTAGGGCACCAAACCAAGGAGCACCAACCCCTACATGATTTATGGGCTACAACCCAAAGGAGCACCAACCCTTGACTTTAGGGCACCAACCCAAGGAACTACAACCTCTGCACTGAGAAACAACTCAGTGTTCACAATGTAAACATCAAATACATAAGTGGTTATCTTGTTACAAGTGAATCTTGCAACCATTACATTTATCTTACTCTATTGGTGAGATACCTTCTCTTCTTTACTCACTCACTTCTCTGCTGCTCTTCACCTACTGGTTCTCTGCTGGTAAGACTTACCAGTATATCTCTCTTCTATACTGCTCTCAGTGATTCTCCTCTTCACTTCTCTGCTTTTCACCGATTCTCCTCTCAGCCAGTTCTTTGTTTAACTTCTCTACAACCTCCTTCACTTCTGCATTGCCAGTAGAACACTACTGGTTCTTCTATCCAACTGGTTGACTGCTTCAACCAGGTTCTCTCTCACTCCCACTCTCTTTACAGATGCTTGTTGAGCACTTGGCTGATTTTATCTTGCTTGCAAAAGTCTTCAACTTCACAATCACACAATATTCTATTATTCAGTAGCACTAAACATTCTCTTCGGCCTCACACTTATAGACCGGTTTTTCCTCCAAAAACCAATTCAAAATCTAGGCGGTTAGGGTTTCCTCACCATCATCAAGGCAAACCAAATTCAATCAGATCTTGGATGATCTAATCTTTCTAACATCCAATTGCACAATTTCATCATATTTGCATCTCCTCCATCATGCCTTACATCTCTGGTGACTTGCTTTTTATCCTAATAGCTGATCCCTTAATCAATCACAAAAGATCTCTCATGCCTTTTCCTCTATCGCCTCGATCTTCTCAATCACTCTTAGCTGACTCATAATTATCTTCTAGACCTCGAGCCTAATACCCCTGCAATCACTCTGTAGCATGTCTCGTGATTTGTGTGACCTTTCATTAAAGTCGAGCAACCCTACAACAACCCCGTCGATGTACATTCTGTCTTTATCCAAATGAAGGTTTGCCACATTGACTCCATGTGGCATTCATACTGACTAACTGCCAGCTTGGCACTTCATGTTGGTCCAAATGGGGTCACCAACTAGCCACTCAACTGGTTCCTCTTCCCTACTAGTATCACACACTGTACTGGTAACCTCATCATGTCTGCATCTTGCTAGACTATGGATGGAACACCTTGACTAGTCATCATACATGTCTTTCTTTGAGCAATCACATTTTCTCATTTCCCTAAGGTGGAGAGTCATCTGCATCTGCACCTTGCTCATATTACCAGTGGGTTTACATACTGGTTATCGCTCTCAATGACACCAGTCATCAACCTTTGCTAGACTCCTTCATTGATCAAACCATTCTCCTCTGACTGTATCTGCACAACCATTTTGTCTGAATGAAAAACATATCACTCTTCTTCAGCATGGCTTCTTTGTCAATCCAGTGTATAACCCTGATCTCATGCACTTAAGACATTCCCTCAATTCACCGGTGGATCTAGTGTGATCCTTCAAGTCCTTTCTTTTACCTCTTCACTCTTATCTCACCAAACTATAATGCCTCAATGTATATTGGAGATAAGCCCCACTTACTTGGTGGAGTAACACCTTATCATCTACTCACGTGAGTTCCCTATTTGTGTATCATATCTTCAAACAGGCACATGTGATTTAATGTGGACAAAATTACTGTTTAGTCATTGGTTCTCATGATGACTACATCTTCAACTGGTGAGGGTCCTGTAGTTCTGCAACCTCGCAACATATTGGTTCATTCTTTTCTACCAGTGTTGATGTGATTCAGATAACATTCTGCCTCTTCATCACAAACAACCGCTCAAACACCTTTCTATCTCATCACACAAGTCAGGCACTAACTTGTGTATTGGTGACTCCTGAGGTCATATTCCTTACCTTTACTAGTGTTCTGCAGCACAAGGTGATATCCAAGATATCATATCATGTACTCTTTCATATCAGGGTTGCACCTATATCTCATCTACCGATGATCATCTTATACTGGTTGACATCAATGACAACACAATGCCAACAACCAAAACAAGATTGGACTCCTTTGCAAATGGTGTGGACTAGGAGACACGAAGATGCTAATTTCCTATAAAAAAGGCAACTATTAACATGATCAATATAGAAGGGAAAAACAATGAAGTTTTAGCAATCACTAGAGCACAAACCAAAAAGGCGTTATATTGAGACCCACACATGGAGAAAGAATGACAAAGAGATGCAAATGTAGAAGTTGAGCAAGCTATGGCAAGGGAATGATGGTATTCCAATGAGAATACAAGTACTACCACAATAATCTAATTGGATAAAAAATAAACAAATATTGCTAACTATAATAGCTATTAAGATGGTAGATCTCCTACAAAGTATACGTCAATTGAAGGCTACAATCATTGTTACAACAAGTAACCAAAAAAAGGGTTGAGGCAAGAAAAAGCCAACTATGTAGTATAATCTAATAATGTCGAGAGGCTCCACTATCAATTAAGTAATTCATTATTAGACTTAGCATACAAAAGCTTAAAGAGTAATTCATTATTAGACTTGTTAGAGTAAAGTAATTGATTAACTTTACTCTCCTCTTAAGATTTCCCTTTATGCATATATTAGTCATTTAATAATTAATATTTAATTATTAAATGCACACACCTTAGGGTTAGGTTTTCCTTTTGGTGTTGATCTCCTTTATAAGGATTGATCTCTTGTATTATTCATATTCTTGATTCATTTTTCTCTGATAATACATCTTTTCTCTTTGTCAGAGCCAAAACCCTTATATTCGTTCTCTCTCTTTCTCTATGACAGGTTTCTTGCATGCAGGTTTCTTCGGGTTCTGTGGATTTGTATTTCTCAAATCCTACATGGTATCAGAGCAGGATCTGTTGTAGCTTGTTCAGACTTTTGAAAGATTTTGAGATCCAGGTTTTGGTTGCATCAGATCTGTTTTTGTCTTCTGTTTTTTATTTTGGAATAGGGGGGTTTTTTTTTGGTACACTTTGAGCCCAAACGGACCTCACCGTTGAGCTCGTAGTGCCCAAAATCCCCTATTTCGATATAAAATTTGTCCAATTTGGACACAGTTGCTCCAGAAGGCAAAAAAAAATTTTGCCCCAAGCCCGTACGGCCCTAGGGCACTAATTTCGAGGCAAAAATTTCAAGAAAAATCAAAAAAATATTTAAAAAATGCAGTTTTTTTTAATATTTTGGACGTAGCCAGTGTTACGGCCAGCGCCGCCACCGCCCAGCCCGGCGGCCACCGCTCGGCCATGGCCACCGGCGGTAACCGCCCAAGCGCTGCCCGCGTGCTGCGTGCCGCTCACGCGCCGCCCCTGACAAAACAATCAAACCCCTTCTACATCTTCTGTCTAGTTCTGAAAGACCACTTAATAATAATTAAAACATTCAGAGCAATTGAGGCACAGTTCACAGGATGGCCAACAAGCCTATTGACTCTCTCACACCGCACAATTACCACACTTGGAAGGGTCGCATGATGACTATTCTCCAGTCTAGAGGGTTATGGTCTTGTTTGGATGAGATTCAACCTCAGTTGACATGTCCTTTTAAGGTTATGTAGCATAGGAACAATATGGATCAGGCTATGGGATTGATGGCTTTACACATTTCTGACAGTCTTTAGTTTCATCTTGAGGGTTGTCTCACTCCTCGAGCCATTTGGACCAAGTTTGAAGGACTTTTTGGTACTGTCAACGAGTTCAGAGCTTTGCAGCTTGAGGTAGAGTTAACTTCCTTGATACTTGATTTGTTTCCTTCTATTGAGGACTTTCTGATGAAGTTCAAACAGCAAAGATCTATCTTGCAGGGTTGTGGTAAGACTAAGACTGATACAGAGTGCATTTTCCTGATTCTCTCCAAGCTTCGGGGTCCATTTCAGATCTTCTCTTCGACCTTCTATTCCACCATGGATGCCTTGGGTGCTCGACATGTCATGCCTTCTTTTGAGGTCTTTTGTGATTGTCTGACTCGTGAGCAAGCTAAGCTTAAGCAGTTGGATTCACTTTCAGGTTCACAGAACCAAGCATTGGTAGCCCAGTCCTCCAAAGGAAAACAGAAGCAGAAACCGAAGCCTAAGAAAGATTCAGAGGCTAGTGAGAATCCCTCCAAGCCACCACCTAAGTTTGATTCAAAACCTCAGTCAAATTCTAAACAAAGTAAATCTTCAAAGTCTGGTGAGTCTTCCTCCAAGACTAAGAAGAAATCAGGTGATCCTTGCAGTTTTTGTCGCAAGGAAGGACATCCCATTTTTAGGTGTTGGAAACGTTTAGAGGCTTTGGAGGAAGCCATGCAACAGCATAATATCAGTGCACCACAGCCTCCTTCACAGCCCACAGGGAAAGGTCATGCTCTTTCTGCACAAGCATTATCCTCTGCATCCACTTGGATTCTAGATTCTGGTGCCTCTCACCATATGACACACATAGAGGATTTTGTCACCGCTCTTGCCCCTACAGGCACTAGACATATTGCAGTTGGTGACTCAGCACAACTTTCCATTTAGGGTTCTGGTACTGTTTCATTGGATGGTGGTTGTCTTCAGGATGTGCTTTTGGTTCCTAACATTTTGACAAACCTTCTATCCGTTTATCAGATTTGCCACTCTGGCTCTGGTAAGATAGTTGAGTTCTCACCTCATGATATGGTTATTCGAGATTTTCATGACCCTGACTTGGTTGTGGCTACTGGGAGTGTGGATTCTGCATCTCACTTATATAGTTTTGATGGCTTTAAGAGTTCAGACACTGTTGGTTCCTCTCTTATAGCACATGCAGATTCAGTGAGCAGGCTTTGGCATGAGCATTTCGGCCATGTCAATTACAGATATCTATAGCAGATGAGTACATAGGCACTTGTGATTGGGCTTCCACAGATTTCTTGTACAGATGGTGTATGTCGTGGTTGTGTCCTTGGCAAACATCATCGAGATCCTTTTCCTAAGGGTCGAGCCTCTCGTGCTAGGGCAGCCCTAGAGTTGGTACACAGTGATCTTATGTCCTTTTCGACTCCTTCCTTTCAGGGGCCCGTTATGTACTCACTTTTATTGATGACTTCTCCAGACGTACATGGGTGTACTTTCTTAAGTACAAGTCTGATGTCTTTGACTCATTCAGGATTTTTAAGACATTTGTCGAAAAGCAATCTGGACTTTCCATCAGGCGGATACGCACCGATAATGGGGGGGAGTATGTAAATCAGGCTTTCAGAGATTTTTGCATTGAGCATGGTTTACAGCATCAGTTTATAGTTCCTTACACCCCTCAGTAGAATGGTGTTGTTGAGAGAAAGAACAGAACCTTACAGGAGATGGCTAATTGTATGATACAGTCTCGAGCTATGAGTTCTTCATTTTGGGCTGAGGCAGTCAATTGTGCCAATTATATTCAGAATCGGATGCCCCACAAGGCATTGCAACATATGACTCCTGAGGAGGCTTGGACCCATGTCAAGCCTGATGTTTCTACATTCCGAGTTTTTGGTAGTGAGGCTTGGGCATTTATTCCTGATGCTCAGTGGAACGCCATGGAGAGGAAGAGCTGACCACTCATATTTGTTGGCTACTGTGAGGATGTTAAGGCATACAGGTTGTTTGATCCTGATTCCCGAGAGGTCCTGTTTTGGCGGGATGTCCAGTTTGATGAGTGCTATCCTCAGATGGATTCTCCATCCCCAGCTTCTCCCTCATTGCCTACTCCTTCCTCTTCATCTCTTGAGGATTAATTATCTCTTGAGGATGATGTAGATGATGATCCACCATCTCCACCACCACCAGTTGCTCCATCTTTGCCGAAGTGGGCCTGTGATACTGTTGATGCGCTGGTTCTTTGGCAGGTGATCCTTCAGATACTCATCGCACTCGTGCTCAGACATCTGGTTCTAGTCTTTTGAGTCATGCCCTTTCAGATGATCCTCAAAAGTTTTTAGAGGCGACAGGACACCTTGAGTGGGATAGGGCCATGGATGAGGAGTATTCTTCTTCGATGAAGAATCATACTTGGGATCTTTGTCCTCTTTCTAAGGGAAGAAAGTTGGTTCGGTGCAAGTGGGTGTATCGTACCAAATATGTTGCAGATGGTTCTATTGATAGGTATAAGGCCTATCTTGTTGTGAAGGGGTTTTCTCAGGTAGAGGGTATTGACTACTCTGAGACCTTTTCTCCCGTCGCCAAGATGAATTCTATCCGGCTTGTACTTTCCCTTGCAGCTTCACAGGGATGGACAGTGTTTCAGATGGATGTGAAGAGTGCCTTCTTGCATGGAGACTTGCATGAGGAGATCTATATGGAGCAGCCTCAGGGATTTGTGCAGGACACTTCTTTGGTTTGCAGACTTCGTCATTCATTGTATGGTCTCAAACAAGCCCCCAGGGCCTGGTATGAGAAGATGGACTCCTTTTTGCTTTCCTCTCACTTCACACGCTGTCATTCTGATCACACAGTGTATCTTCAACGTCATAAGGGTGATCTTTTGATTCTTGTGCTATATGTAGATGATATCATCATTGCAGGTAGTTCATCCTCCATGATTCAGAGTGTTTAGAGAGCTTTGATGGAGCAGTTTGAGATGACAGATCTTGGTCTCTTGCACTTCTTTCTGGGTCTACAGGTTATTCAGTCTTCGGATGGGATTTCCATATTTCAGGAGAAGTATGCTCTTGATATGCTTCAGCGATTTGGAATGCTTGATTGCAAGTCTGCCCCCACTCCATTTCAGTCAGGTGTTGTTTTGTCTTCCACTTGCTCTACTCCTTCAGTAGACCCCACTTTATACCGGCAGTTGGTTGGCAGTTTGTTGTACCTGACACATTCTCGTCCGGATCTTTCCTTTGTGGTTTGTCTTGTCTCTCGGTTCTCCCATGATCCTCATGAGAGCCATTGGCAAGAAGCCAAACGTATTTTGAGGTACATTCGGGGCACCACACATTATGGCATTCACTACACTTCAGGATCCCCTCACATCATTGGCTTCACTGACTCTGATTGGGCTGGTGATGTCAATGATCGGAAGTCTACTTCTGGCTTCATTTTTTGCCTTGGTTCTGGTCCTATTACATGGTCTTGCAAGAAGCAGTCTGCTATTGCATTATCATCTACAGAGGCTGAGTACCGTGTAGCAGTGTTAGCCAGTTAGGAGGTTTTATGGCTTCGGCAGTCGATGACAGAGTTTGGGTTTCCTCTAGATTGTCCCACTACTCTTTGGTGCGACAATCAGAGTGCCATTCATATTTCTCACAACCCAATGGAGCATCAGTAGACAAAGCACATTGAAATCCACATGCACTTCATCAGACAGTTGATTCAGGATGGTTCTCTCATCTTGGAGTATATTCCTATAGAGGAGCAGGTTGCAGACATCTTCACTAAACCTTTGGCATCAGTAGACAAAGCACATTGAAATCCACATGCACTATCTTTAGCTGCGCTCTATGCTTGGGGTGAAGGAAGTTTCCCTTGGGGGGTCTCAGTGAAGCCTTCCTTCCTTCATGTTTTTTTTTTCAGCATGTTTCTGTATCTCTTTTTGGAGAGGAGTTTTTTCCCACTGGGTTTTCTCCTTTACTCCGCTTTATAGAGATTTTCTTGTATTCGGGTACCTCATCAGGCCTTGTTGCCAGGACCCTCTTTTGCATTGTAGTTCCTTTGCTTTCTTCTGCATTGTTTGTAGCTGCATTGTAGCTCATCTTAAGGTGGGGTGTTAGAGTAAAGTAATTAATTAACTTTACTCTCCTCTTAAGATTTCCCTTTATGCACATATTAGTCATTTAATAATTAATATTTAATTATTAAATGCACACACCTTAGGGTTAGGTTTTTCTTTTGGTGTTGATCTCCTTTATAAGGATTGATCTCTTGTATTATTCATATTCTTGATTCATTTTTCTCTGATAATACATCTTTTCTCTTTGTCAGAGTCAAAACCCTTGTATTCGTTCTCTCTCTTTCTCTGTGACAGGTTTCTTGCATGCAGGTTTTTTTGGGTTCTGTGGATTTGTATTTCTCAAATCCTACAAGACTTACCAAAGCTAATCTTGGTAGTACAAGCAACCATTTACTAAATTGCAACATCATTGAAATCATATAAAGAGATCATCAACTAGGCATGCATACATGATTCGTCATAACATTAACATAAGTACTAAAATCAATCATAATATGGGATAAATCATATCTAATGTTATCAAATCATCTATCACATAGTCTCAAAATCCATAATGCATCAAAGTAATGTATCAAATTATAAGTCCATAGTGAAAAATAAATAAGTGCTATGATGGGCTCGGGGTAGGGCCTCACAGTATGCTAGGAACAATCAAAGTGTGTTGTAGAGGGTGGGTACAATAATTTGCATGGAAGGGAGAGTGATTTTCACCTGATAATGATTATTTTTCATCCAGGTTATAAATTTTTATAAGGGGCCTAGTAGAGTTACTTTTCACAACTAGTAAAATGAAAATTACTTATGTGCAGGGGAATATTTTTCAAATCAAATATAGGGGTGAATTTGTTTTTACTCAGGTAGATTTATAATGTCAATGTACAAAATGTTGCAGTGATAGGGGGAAGAATTTAACTAATCTAAAATTATTTTTTACATGAGTAAAAATATTTTTGGGTAAGAAAAGTGCAGAAAAGAGTAGTGATGTGTCATTTTTAGCTAGCAAGGATCTTTTTGCCACTTTTGGGTCCAAGTGTCCAGATGTGTAGCAAAAGGTCAGATTTTTCTTTCACTAAAAGAGGGTAGTTTTAAGTTCTCAAGAGCAGAAGGAAAAGTAATGACTTTTTTAGTCAATCTTGATAGCGGTTACATATGGAAATCATTGGCAAGTGTGTAAACAGTGTGCAACAAGGCAAGTGGACAACTTGCTAGAAAAAGAAAATTTCGAGCAATGAGAAGATTTTGTAATTGGGCAAGCAACTAGAGGGAGATTTCTCCAAATTTTCAAATATCTACAACAAGCTCAAGGAAGAGAGGACAGGGATAGAGAATTGTGTAGATTTTTTAAATCTTGTAGGGCCAATGAGAATTAACTGCAGATTTTGAGTTGAATACAAGCCTTCTCAAAGATTATTTTAGGGCTTCTATTTGGCTTTTCTCTTTTTTATATATCTTCTTCTTTTCCTCTAAGTTGAGATTATTCTAAGTACAACTTTTGTAAGTGTTGGAAGGAAGACTTCCATGCACAGTTCTAAGCTAAAGTAGCTTAGAATTTTTATTCTCAACATGTAATCTATTGTTTTCAAATAGATATAGTAAGTATACAAGCAAATTTTATGAGTTTTTTTCAAGCTATCTCCTTCATGTATTGTTCTCATTCTATGAAATATATGATCAAGGATCATTTTATTTTGTCCCAACAAGTTTGGTGTCATTTTGTCATTCAGATTCTCTTCAAGAAAGTGATTAAAATGCCTAAGGTAGAATGAGGAATGGTATAATGTATGTGTGGGATCTCTAAGCATGGTTGCAGGAAAGCTTCAACAGAGAATGTTGATATCATGCATCAACACTCAAACCAGTTGGTTATGTTCATTCTATTTGGATTCACTTGCTACTTGTTGTAGAATGACTCCGATGCCTTAATAAGACACTAGTCATGGGATTTGTTTTTAGTTTTCAGAATCATTCCTTAAGTCAAAGTTGCTTTTATTTCTACATTCCTTTCGACATTAGTAGTATGATTAGTGTATAAACCTCCTCAATGAGTGCTTAGATGCTTACAAAGTAAGGTTAAAGCCATAACCAGGATTGTATTCATCCTCCTTAGTATCTTCCATTGGGATGATTTGTTGTAACATGTAATATCAAGAGTGTTTTGAAGCCGAAAGTTATAGGACATTTCATAGGCTTACCCACCTTTCTCTCATGAAGCCAAAAGAGTAGGAGATCTTAATCTTGTGATCGAGTCTTGTCAAGTTGGCCAAAACCCTTCCCCGAGTTTGTTGATGAGTTAGTGGAAATTCCTCTAGGACTCAAGGACTATTGCTTTGTGAACCAACATAACGCACACAATAATCAATGCAGACCACCAAAACAAATAGGAAATAATTAGGAAACACCAACAAAAACATTACAACCATCAACAATAGTTGCACCTATACCACTTATAAAATCTTCATCGATCAACATCTAAAACTCAAGAACACTCAAATAGCAACAACTCAGACAAGAATGATAGCTTGCAGAGCACCAAATCATGAACCATCTAAAATGTAGATACACATGAACATCCAAAAAAATCTCCCAAAGACTCAACTCAAGATCTAACCACACCAAAATATACCGGAAGAAATACCGAACTCTACAAAGTACTGATAAAAAAAACTATACTTCAAACTGGATCAATTAAATCATAAGGATATGTTGACATAAATGACAACCTCATATCCAAGAAACAACAATGCTCAACATAGGAGATGAGTTTAGAGCAAGTGGAGCATCATCAAAGTATATTGAACATGCTCAACAAAAACAACCCATAGATATATCGTACCCAAATAATTTCAATAAGGGTAGAGGAAAGAAAATATTTGTTTCATTTCCCATAGAAATCATGTTCTCCATTTTTGCTTCTATATTTTTTATATTTTATATAATCTAGGTATAATAGGCCCTATTTCATTCCTGATACTGTGATTGGCTATGGGATAAAACTCTGTAATGATTATTTTAATAAAGTTTAATAGACTTTTTCACTTTCGCCTTTTACTAAGCAAAAAAATAAATATAATAATCCTAATGTTTTTTAATATGACTCTAACCCTAATTTAATCCTAAATCTAATCATATCTCTAATTGAACCTCAACATATTTGACCTAACTCTAACCTAACACCAACTTTAAACATAATTCTAACTTAACCATAATCCAAACTAATATATTTATAATATAATAATTAAAATACAATAATATAAGAATCTTAATGTTTATCTATATCACACTAACCCTAACTTAATCTTAAATCTAAGCATATTTCTAATTCAACTATAACTTAATTTTTTAAGTGTATTTAATATATCATACATTTATTAGTATGGATAATAGAATGTAACTAAAACATTTAAAATCATCAAACAATCATCAAATTTCAACTATTCAAAATATGTTTAATAAAAATTGAATTTGAACACTTAATCACCCATCACATGCAAACTAATAATAAAATTTCACCTTTATTTATTATAATTTACATTCAATTGAAAACAAATAAATTTCGTAATTTTTTTATGCTATATATATAAATAAAATATATTTTTAAATAGAACAAGATTATTTTTATAATAATAAAAAATAATAATATGTAGAAAGATGATTTTTTATTTATAATAATATTAGAACTATATTTGTAGTTAGGTTGGGACTATCCTCGTGTAATTTCATATTATATCTCTTATAAGTGGAATAGAATTGATAATATTATAATATATATTACTATTTCTAATACAATCTTATTTTTCAAAATCAACATTAAATCAAATTACAATACATATAATTTCAACCTACAATGCATATATTTCTATGTTTCATTTTTCAAATGACATTGACTATTTCTATCTCTAAATTATATTAATCAAATCAATTAATTAAAAAATTCAGAGTTCCTAATTAGTAATTGAATGTTTTTGCTATTATTGGATGTCTTCCCTTCGTTTAATTTTTTTTTGATATTGGGATTTCTTTTTAGCTCATTTTCTAAGAGTAAATTAATTTTACATATTGAATTATGTCTTGTTTTGAAACCAAATAATTTCTAAGGCTTTTTATTTTGTCTCTATCATAATTATAATCTTAAATTAACTTTAAACCTAATTAAACTTAATGCATAACTTTAATTTATTTATAATACTAATAGAATTATATCTAATCTTAGTCATAATGTATTTCTAGTTGATCTATAACTTGAATTGGAATGTAGATATTATTGAATGCATAAATATAATTATAAATTAATCTTAACCCTACTTAAATTTAATGTGCAACCTTAATTTATTTATAATACTAATATAACTATAGCCCCTAATCTTAGTTATATTTATCTATAATTGATAGACAATAGTTTGGAGGCATGAAGGGTGAAAACAGGTTTGGAACAAATTCTCTTGGCCAAAGTGCAACTTTTTCATGTGGTTGGTGGTCCAAAACTGGTGTCTTACTTGGGATAATTTGTGCAAGCATGGGATAATTTTTAATGTCTATTTTGTGTCGTAATAATGAGGAGGGTGTTTCTCATCTCTTTTTCCAATTTTCCTTCTCTAAGGAAATCTGGCACTTCTAGTGGGGTGTTAGGAATCAGGCTTGCTAGCATGTTTCATCATTGGCTGAGTTTTTTGCTCACTAGGACAAGGCCCCAATTAAGACATAATTTCTTCAAGTTGTTTAGGCTCTTGGACCTACCTTCATTATCTAGAATATTTGGTTAGAGAGGAATCGTAGCATGTTTCAAGATGTTAAGATGGTTATCCAACATTTGTGCTAGAAAATTATTCATTCTTTAGGTGAAACTATCTCAATATTGTGTGATTTGGTTGAACATGTGGATCGAAGGGATGATGTCTTTTGCAATTGACTCGGTCTTCCTCTTTAGGGAGATGTTTCAAATTTTGTTGGACAAGTCATGCAAAATATATGTTGTCATCCTCTTCGAAAGATAAGCAGGGAGGGGCGTTGGTGCCCTCCTCCTCAAGGAGTTCTGAAAATCAACACTAGTGGATCATCTCATTGAAAGCCTAGTCATTTTGGTATTAGTAGAGTTGGGCGAGATAGCTCTAGTATTGTTTAGTTTATCTTTTCGGTTTACAATCTACATTCTAACAATTTGATGGAGGGTCTTACCATTTTATATATTGTGGAGCGTAGTAGCATTCTTGGGTGGAGAAAGATCATCTATGAATCTGATTCTTAGGTGGTGGTGACTTTGTTGAATATGAAGAGGTTAGATGATGCTTGCTAGCATCTTTCTTTGGTTATTAAATAGATTCTTCATTTGTGTGTTTCCTTGGAATATGTGACTTTCTGTCATGTCCGAGAGAATGGAATGGAGTTGTATACTATTTGGCCAAATGGGCTTATGATAATATGTACAATTGGAATATTGTGGATAGAGGACAATTACTCCTAGATCTATCTCAAAAGTTGGACCAATTAGTCATGATTGATAGGGCTATTTAATGCATGTACTTTGTATTTTTTTTATGTTTGAATAATTTTTTACTCCTTTTAAGTGTCAATTAGAATGTAGTTATCATTGAATACTTAACCTTGAAAAATGAAATTATAATAATTACCATAATCAAAATTCTAGCCCCATTTCACTAAGCCCATGACACGACTTTGTTTCTCAAGTCCGGATGAAAGTACAACAACATGTGAAATGGATTCTTGCGCATCAACCTAGAAACGTATAGCATGAAGCCTTATTCTCTCATAATATCATTATATTGGTTAAATTTTTTAGAAGGCATTTAACAGATACATATCAACAATGTATTTACATCATCAAATGTTAGATATTATCAATTTATTTTAGATATTGACACATCTTAATTTAGGTATTACCATTTTTAATATTTATTTAATGTTAGATAATGTCAATGTAATTTAAATAAATACAAATGAAAATACAGAAAAATAGTATCAAAAGATGAAAACAATTT